>NC_082722.1:76464918-76730481 GCF_030144855.1 Hypanus sabinus
CCATCCAAAATGCCAACAGCTCTCTTACCCTTTTAGAGTGCATTCTGGAGTTAGGACATATAGCAAATACTAATTACAGTAGCAACCAGTCTTTTGACCAGAAATCTGTTTTGCAGATTGAATTTAAAATGCAGCTCTGAACAATGGTCTTCCTGGAGCTGCAGACTTGGATTGATCGCCTGAGATGTCTGCATGAGAGACAAAGGGATTAACATTCATTTTGAGTGTCTGGAGTGTTGGAGGAGTTTGAAAATTACATGCAGTTCAAAGGAAGCATTGTAGATACATTGTAACTTTGGATTGTCCTGCTGTTACCTTTGGTCGTTAGCATATAAAAATGTCACGTAATATTCAGTCAGTCAGGCTCCGAGAGTGTCTCAAGTATGATGCCTGCTGCTCATTTTGCTGAATAAAGACTTCGGTGCCTCTCCAGTGACATTGTTCACTGTCACAACACACCCCACAGATGCAGCTTGACCCAGCAGCATTGTTTATACTCTGGATGCGTAGGTATTATTTGGTTCAAGATTTAAGAAACTTTCAAGATTGAAATTCATTTACCACATGTACATTGAAACATACGGTGAAATGCATCATTATGTTAACAATCAACACATCCGAGACTTCGCTGACGGCAGCCCGCAAGTGTTGCTACACATCCTGTTACCAACATATCAGGCCCACAATGTTTGGCAGAACACCACAGAACATAATAAAGCAGGACATAATCAACAACAAAACAATAATAGCAAAATAAACCCGATTTTTCCCACCCATGTCACAACACACAGCCCGCCAACCCAAGGAAAGGCTATCTTTGGCCTCCATCCTCCAATGGACTCAGACTCTGGCTCACAGATATTGGGCTTCAACTTCTCCCACAGACTCACAGTGTTTCACAGATTCAGATCCCGCCTTGAGTTCTAGACATCCTATTGACCCAAAGACCTCAATCCTTGGCATCGACCCCAGGACCCACAGATCACCAAATGTTATGCCTTGAAATCCAGACTTATCAATGACGAGACTCTGAATGCTGGGCCTCAGACTTTGCATGTTGGATCTTGCTCTACAACAATTTGCTTGTTGGATCTCGCTCTACAACTATGGACTGCCACCCTTTTTGCTGAAGGGAGTAAATTTCAAACAGGTTCTGCTGGCTGCCTCGTGTTGTGCTTTGCCAACACTCTAGCTGTGGCTTGGAGCTATCAGGAACCTGGACTGGTTTGACTCGCCTCAGTGCTGAACTGTGGCCTGCAGCCATCAGGCTCCTGGATGGGCTTCACTCACCGCAGCACTGAACTGAATCTGTGGCTGTGGACTCACTTGCGCGGGCTCGGCTTTTCAAATTCTGCGCACTTGCACATTGGTTGTTTGTCTTTCCTTTTGGGTGTGTTCATTCATTGATTCTATTGTGTTTCTTGTACTTACTGTGAATGTCCACTGGAAAATCAATCTCAAGCTTGGAGATAATACACATGCTTTAATATTGAATGTACTTTGAACTTTGTACTTTGTGTGATCTGACAAGGTAGAGACAGAGATGACATAAATTTACTGTAAGCACAAAGTACACTGCAGATGCTGTGGTCAAATCAAGACCTACAAAAAAGCTGGATGAACTCAGCAGGTCAGGCAGCTTCCATTGAAAGAAAGCATCCGTTCTTTGAACGGATGCTGCCCGACCTGCTGAGTTAATCCAGCTTTTTTGTACATATAAATTTACCGTATTTGTTCTTCCAAAATATGCAATATGTGCTTGACTGACAGATGGCAAAAATTCAATCACTCTGAAGAGTTTAATGAATATGTGATAGGTCAGTGGAAAATGAAGCTGTAGGAGAATTGGGTAACCGGTGCAAAGCATTGTGAGACAGAACCTCCAGGAATACCACAAACATCATGGTAGCGTAGCAGATGGCTTGATGCTATTACAGCTCGGGGCATCGGAGTTCAGAGATCAATCCTGGCATCCACTGCACGTCCTCCCTGTGAAATGCAGCCTGGTTTTCCAGGTGCTCCGGTTTGCAGTCAAGATGACGTCAGCGAACAATGCTTCCTCAGTTGACATCTTCCAGTTAGTCCTTGAAAGTGATTATTTCCCTTCTTCTACATCTTCTCTTTATTAAGTGATCTAGCACTTTGCTGTCTCTGAGGTAATTCCACGAGGCGAGTTGCCTTGAGGTGAAGAAGCTTGGATGCAGGGCAGAAGTCCATGATCAACTCCAGATCTTGCTGATTAAAGTGTCGGGGACGACTGAAACATTGAGGTGAATGTGGAAAGCGAGTGAGTGTTCAACCTGGCAATCTGCCTCTTGCTTGCTGCGGTGACATCTCTCTGTCACAATAGAGAGGCCTGTGGGTCAATAGGATGTCCAGAAGTCAAGACCAGAGCTGAAACTCTGAAACTCGGTGAGCCTGCTGGACTCTGGTGCCAGATAAAGTGTCTATGTGATGGTCTGTCGCTTGTTGATCTTGTGTTCCAGTGGTCATTTTCTTCCTTGATGTGTCAGAGGATATTGCCAAATTCCTGCAATTTATGGACGGGACTGAGGATTCTTTCAGTTTGCTATGGTTTTCTAATATACTGTGCATTCACCCATTCTTTGTTATTGCCATTTGGCACAATTTTTTTTGTGCGGGGTTGGGGTTTAAGGGTTTGATGTTCTTCCTGTTTGCATGATTGGTTGCTTGCACGGTGGGGTTGATGATCATGTTGTCGTCCTTTCTTGTTGCCATCTGGGATGATTTTTTGGATTTTTGAGCAAGTGGTGGGTTTTGGGGTTAGATGTTCTTGCCACCTGCCTGATTTGCTTTTTCTTTTTTGGGGTGGGGGGGGTGTTGAAGTTGCAGTTTGCACGATTTGTTTCTTCCCATATTGGGGGGGTGGTGGCTGATGTTTTCCTTTGAATGACTTTTATAATGTTCTTTGTTTCATGACTATCTGGAGAAGATGAATCTCAGAGATGTGTGCTGCATACATACTTTGAAAATAAATGAATCATTGAACCCATAAACTTTTGAACCTTTTTCCCTGGCAGCCCAAAGGCATACTAGATAAGTTAATTGGTCATTGTAAATTGTCCCCTGATTAATTCACGATTGTCGGGTTTGGGCGGCATGGCTTGAAGGAACAGAAGGTGTTACTCTGTGCCATATCTGTAAATAAAAAATAAAACAGGCACAGCAGTAACCCAACAGGAATGCCACACTGACTTATAGTGTTAATTCCCTTCTAGAAAATAATTATACTTTTAAAAAATGACTCTTGTCATATTTTACAGTTTCTTTTCACATTTAAAACACAATTACATGCTGACTAAAACACTTGAAAAAACAGTTACGTTTTGTTTTATTTCAGATCCCCAATGATCCTTGACAAGGTAACAGTGAGACACCTATCTGAGCTGTCAAAATCCATGTGGCTAAGGTTTTTCCAACAGCTGTTGGTTAGAACTTCCTGAGTTCTGTCTCAACATAGAATATTGTGTTTAAACAGTACAGGACAGGAACAGGTCTTATTGATCCCATCTTTCCATGTAAGCATCTGTATATTCACTGTCGTACACAAGCCTGCTCATTGCCATTCTCATATTCGCTTCCCACCACAGTAAGTTCCAGGCATTTACAACATTATAAGGAAAAACTTGCCTCTCCTTTGCACTTTTCTTTGGAGTTTCTTCAGATTCTCTCATTTCCGTCCACAGTCTGAGGAGAGACCAGGTAGGTTAATTGGTCATTGTGAATTGTCCTGTTAAATTGGGGTTGTCAGAAGTTGGTGGGACTGCAGGACCAGAAGGGTCTACTCCATACTGTATTGATAAATACATAAATACATTTCCTTATTAATCAAGAACCAATCAACCTCTGCTTTCGGTATACCTGTCTGTAGTAATGAATTCCACAGATTCACCACCCTCTGGCTGAAGATATTCTTCCTCAACTGTTCCAAAGGATGCCCTTCTATTCTGAGACTGTGCCCTGTGATCCTAGACACCCACTATGTGAAACATCCTCTCTCTACCCACTCTATATTCGATATTCGATAGGTTTTAATGAGATCTCCTTCCCGTCCCTGCCCCCCCCCCCCCGGCCCTTCTTCTAAACTCCTGTGAGTATAGGCCCAGACCTCCCTGGCATTCCTCGAACCATTCTCCTGAACCTCCTCTGGACTATCTCCAATGTCACCACATCTTCTCTTAGATAAAGGGTCTAAAACTGCTCGCCTATATTCCAACTGCAGTCTGACCAATACCTTGTCTGAACATTGCAGATGCAATCAGACAAAGAACAAGGGAAATGGCAGATGCTGGAAATCTGGAGCAGACCTGGGGGAATTCACTGTGGCAGGCAGCATCTACATAGGGAGATGGACCCTTAAATCGAGACCCTTCATTTGGACTGGAATGGAAAAAGGGAGATACTGTAACTAGATAGGAAAAGAAGACACTTTGAAAATCCCCATCTTATATTAATTCTGGAGTTACAGCAAGAATCTAAGGGGAATTGTCAGTAATAAGAAAATCAAATCATTTTAATGTCACTGGCATGTGTCATGAAGTTCGCAGTGCTGTGGCACCAGTACAGTTCAATCTCTCACTCCCGACCTGCGGTCCATAGAAGTCTTAGTTATTGGTAAAGCTCCATAGCATAGAAAAGGTTGGGAACCCCTGCAATACTTAATAATAAAAACTATAAATTATGATAAGCAATACAGTATATATCAACAAAGAAAACTAAATAACATAAATAGCGCAGAAAGACAGAGGATAAAAATATTTGTGGGTCCTTTGTAATCGCATCAATATGTTGAGCGCAGGATGGGCCTTCAGAGACGTTGACACCCAGGAGCCTGAAGGTGCTCACCCTTTCCTAGATGAGGATGGGCGTATGTTTCCTCAACTTCTGCTTCCTGAATTCCACGAACAACTCCTTGGTTTTACTGAATCTGAATGCAAGGTTATTGTTGTGACACCACTTAACCAGCTGATCTATCTTCAGGTACGAGGATATACAAGGATGGGGAAAGGAAATGAAGGGTTACACTGCTGGGAACTGCTATGGGTCAGAAAAAACTGCAAAAGATTTTACACTCAACCAGCTCCATTGTACCCACTAGCCTCCTCATCATCAAAAGACTTCTTCAATAGGCGATGCCTCAAGAAAGTGGTATCAATCGTTAGGGATATTAACGATCCAGGACATGACCTCTTCTTAATACCACCATCAGAGAGGAGATACAGGAATTTGAAATCACACACTCAGCATTTTAGAAGCCACTTCTTCCCCCCACCCCCCGTTATCAGTTTTCTAAACAGACCATAAACCCATGACACTACATCACTTTTTGCTCTCTGTTTGCACTATTTATTTATTTAATATTTCTTATTAAAGCTGATTGTAATTTCTTAAATGTTTTGCACTGTACTGTGGCCAAAGAACAACAAATTTCACAACATTTGTCAGTGATAATAAATCTAATTCTGATTCCATCATGTCTCTGTGACCAAACCTGATTGAAATGTAAGAAATACACTCAGTGGCAAATTCTCTCAGTAAGGAGGTATCTAACAAAATGGCCACTGAGTGTATACCTGTATGTTGGTATATCTGCTGTAGCCTATCTGCTTCAAGGTTTGATGTGTCATGTATATCACTGTTGTGATACATGGTTACTTGAATAGCTGTCACCTTCCTATCAGGTTGAATCAGTCTGGGCATTCTTCTCTGACCTCTCTCATTAGCAAGGCATTTTCACCCACAGAACTGTTGCTCACTGGATGTTTCCCTGTAAATTCTAGAGACCATTGTATGTGAAAATCCTGGGAGATCAGCAGTTTCTGAAATACACAAACCACCTCATCTGGCACCAACAATTATTCCACGGTCAAAATCACTTAGATCACATTTCTTCCCCATTCTGATGTTCGGTCTGAACAACAACTGAACTTCTTGACCATGTCTGCATGCTTTTTATGCACTGGGTTGCTGCCACATGATTGGCTAATTAGATATTTGCATTAACGAGCAGGTTTACAGGCGTACCTAATAAGGTGGCCACTGGGTGTACAGTTCGTTTTGACAGGGACAGTGTGGTTGTGGGGGACAGAGCACACTGAGCTAATTGAAGGTTACAGCAGACTTCAAATCAAGAAGCCACTCAATTTAGGCTTCCATCCTTTGCTGGAGTTTCGCATGTCCAGTACAAACTTCAAAGTGCAAAGTAAATTTATAATCAAGTACATTTATGTCTCCATATAGAACCCTGAGATTCATTTTCTTGCAAGGATACTTACTAAATCCAAGAACCATAACAGAAACAATGAAAGACCATGCCCCACAGGATGGACAAGCAACCCATGTGCAAACCATCTGTGCATATACAAAAGATAAAAAAAGAAATAATAATAAATAAACAAATACGCAATAAATATTGAGAACATGAGATGAAGAGTCCTTGAAAGTGGGTCCTTGGGTTGTGGGAGAAGCTCAGTGATAAAACAAGTGAAGTTGAGTTCATGGGTTTAAGAGCCTGTTTCGTGAGGAGTAATAACTGTTCCTGCACCTGATGGTGTGGGTCCTGAGGCTCCTGTACCTTACTCCTGATGGCAGCAGCGAGAAGAGAGCACGGCCTGGTGGTGGGGTTCATGATAATGGATGCTGCTTTCCTGCGACAGCTCTCTGTGTAAATGTGTGGGGAGGGCTTTTTCCCATGATGGACCGGGCCCTATCTGTAGAATTTTCCCTTCAAGGACATTGCTGCTTCCATACCAGGCTGTGATTAACACAGATATAATTTCAGGTGGTAATAAGGTTAAGGAATCCTGTGAGACAAACATTTGGAGCACATAAATGCTCTCTCAGTCTCAGGGGAGCATTAGACAATGGATAACATCATCAAGCTCCCCATTACTTCCGAGCACATAACTCGATTTGCTCAGTTCTTTATACGATCTTTACAGTCACCCCTTGACATTACCACGTGCTGGGCGATTAGCATTGAAGCTCACGCTGAACATTAGAGACTCTTGACGAGTGAATCAGATTTGATATGAGCTTGTCTGCCATCAATCATGCAACCCCCGGAGGAACATTACCATCTGCACCCTCTTTCATCCAAATACTGTTAATTGGGGATGATTTGCAGAGGCAAGAATGTGCTCTGAAGGAGAAGGAAGTTGTACTATTTAATGCAATATTTTTTGGTATTATAGGAATTATATATCCAGTTTCAAAGGCTTTTGGCATATATCCAGACTGTGCATTAACTGTAATCACCACACCTCTTGCTCCCAAATACAAATTAATGTTCTTCTGAAACTCGTTATCCTGTTAAGATCAATGCATCATTCTGGAGTTTATCATGACGAAATGGCCCCATAAAATGTTTCTTGGACACCCAGTGCATTCTGATTCAGACGTTAAGTGAAATATCTTATCCAGCTTCCCCTTGTGGCTGAGTAGTTTTCACTCCCAGTCTGTCAGTGGAACTGATTTATAATCTTCATTGTTGTTTTCAGATCCCTCTCCATCTGACAGATTCAAGTGCAATACAGTATATCCTAGTTTGCTGAGGTTTAAAAAACCAAGTGCCAGGCTGGTTATGAAGAGGATTCAGAGTTGTTTCAATGCGGATATAGGATCCTGAAAGTCTCAGTGAGTGATATCACAAGGATTTGGCAGATAAAGTACCATAAAATGAAAAAGATCAAGATTAGCTTTATTTGTCACATGTACATGGAACCATACAGTAAAATGTATCATTTTGCATTAGCGACCACCACAGTCTGACAACATAATGAGGGCACCTCGCACATGTCACTATGCTTCAGGTACCAGAGGACATGCCCAGATCTCATTAACCCTCACTGTACATTTTTGGAATATTGGAGGAAATGGCGAGGAGGCAGGAGATTAGGGCTGAGAGGGAAAGTGGTTCATTCATGATGAAATGGCAGAGCAGACTAATTCAGCTTCTACATCTTATGGTCTTATGGAAATTGGAGTGCCCGACAGTAACAGACTGTGGTGGGAACTGAAGCCTGTGCAGTAAAGAGATTGTGCTAATCACTACACTACCATACCTCCCCACAATATGAATATAAAAAATACAAGGTCATCCATTTTGGTGGAAAGGAAAGTAGAGTGTTTTAAAGTTATGAGTGGAAGTAGCTGGGTGTTCAACATCTCAGAGCATACTTCTAACTGGCAGCATGGTAGTGTAGTGGGCAGCACAAGATCTGGGTTCAATTCCGGCCGCTGTCTGTAATGAGTTTGTACATTCTCCCCAGGACTGTGTGGGTTTCCTCCAGGTTCTCCGGTTACCTCCCATGTTCCAAAGATGTACGAGTTAGATGTGGCCATGCCACATTGGCATCGGAAGCATGGCGACCCTTGAGGGCAGCTCCTAGTGCATCCTTGGACTGCGGTGATGACAGATGCAAGTGACGTATTTCACTATACGTGTTAATGGATATGTGACAAATAAAGTTTGTTTTTTATCCTTATATCTTTTCTTCTGTCTCCCCTTTCATGATCTCTAGGTGTCCCAGAGGAAATTTCAGTGAAGCAGAGTGCCTGTGAAAGGTGGAAACCAGCCTGCACACAGCAAGGATCTCACGAGGAACAATGTGATAATGAGCTGACAACCTGTTTTTTTGGTGTGGGTAAATATTGGCCCACATACTGGGGAGAACATCTCTGCTCTTCTTTGCAAAGAAACCATACGATAATCTGCCTCCTTGGTTTATATACTTCTTTGGTAGATTCTATTATTTTTCTTTATTTTCCTTATAAATGCGTGCAAGGAAATTAATCTCAAAGTAGTTTATGGTAACTTAATGAGGACTCCAGTTGGTCAGCGTTGAGCACGGATGGTGTGTCCCAGCTGTGTACACGATTGACAAGCCAGTACACAAGCCAGGGCAGTACGATATGGACAGAAGCTGTTGCCCATGCAGCAGGTTCCCCTTCTCCATGCAACTGGTGAATCCAAAGCAACAGCAGAGACCGATACAGTTTAGTATCAGCAGAAGTTGCCAGTCAGCATTGAACTTGATGTAGAACTATCTCAGGAGTTTCAGCTCCAGATACTTCTTCCAGGTTTACTCCCAAAGCCTTCCCCATGAGTGTTATAGATGTAAGGTAGCAGACATTTGAAACCAGAGTTTTCCTTCTCCTAGATGACTTGCCAACCACAGTTGATGATCCACATCTGCCTGGAGCATCTGGTTTTACGGTGCCAGTAACCTGCCTTTGCCCCTTCTCCTCCCAGTAGAAATTGCTCAGCCGGGTTTAGTAGCTAAGCCACACGTGAAGACCAAGAGCTAGACTTGGTTGTCAGAGTCTATTTGAGAAACACATCATTGGGAGGATTTAATAAGTAGTTGGAGCTTATCCTCACTAACTCCCTGCCCCAGCTATGAAATTATACCACTTTGATAATAAATTTTCTTTGAACTTTGAATCCACTTGAAAAAACAGACTTGCAACAGATCAAGGTGATCAGCATTTGCTGAAGATTTTGTTATGGTTAATCAGGGTACAGCTCAGGGGCAAACTTTAAGATCAGTATTTGCATGAACTCAAATTTCACCATGAGACTGAGAACCTCAAATTTAATAAACCAGGGATAAGTATCCAGTGTTAGCAATGATGAATAGCTTCTCGGCTCACTTGTGAAGAAATTGATTGTGGACTCTAGGAGGGGTAATTCAGAAGAATAACAGACTAGTCTGCAGTGAGGCTTCAGCATTGGAAAGGGTGAGCAGCTTCAAGATCATAGATGTCAAAATCTCAGAGGATCTATCCTGGCCCCAATACTTTGATGCAATCTCAATAGTGTCACTCCAGCAGGAGTTTGAGGAGTTTTGGTGTGTCACTAAAGACTCTCAAAAATTTCTTCAGATGTACCATACAGAACATTCTGACAGTTTTCATCACCATCTAGTATGGAAGCAGCAATGCACAGGATCAAAAAAGGCTTCACAGGGTTGTAGGCTCAGCTAGCTCCTGTCACAGGCAGAACCCTCCACACTATGGAAGACATATTTAAAAGGTACTGCCTCAAGAAGGCAGCAGCTATCATGAAGAGCCCTTACAATACTGAACATGTCATTTTCTCATTACTATCATCAGGGGGAAGGTACAGGAGCTTTAAGACACATAGCGTGCTCATAACAAACTTGGATCATTAGCTAACTCTGCCATCAGCCATGGGACTCAGCAGTGAGAAGACCTCCATCAGTAGTAACACTTGTCTAGGGTCGGTCTGATTCAGGTATGTTGGAATGTTCCGATGAGGATAAGAAATTGTGGCGAATGCTGTGTAAATGCTGCCAGGAAGTTTTCATTCACCAGGAAGTAACAGATTGTACACCAGCATACAATTGCAGTGGAAGTATATTTACCAATCAGACCATAAGATTTAGGAGCAAAATTTGGCACATTGAGTCTGCTCCACCATTTCATCATAGCTGATCCAATTTTCCTCTCAGCCCCAAAGAATTCCACAGATTCTCCACTCTCTGGCTAAACAAGTTCCTCCTTGTCTCCATTTTAAAAAGACACCCGCCTATTCTGAGGCTGTGTCCTCAGGTTTTAGAGCCTCCCATCAAGAAAACATCTTCTCCACATCCTTTCTATCAAAACCTTTCATCATTCGACATGTGATGCACCATCAATAACTCACACTGAGACATAGGCGAGATATCGGCTTTTATTGACTGAAGAAGGAACCAGCAGTGAGTGATCATCATATTACATCCTGGAGAATGAGGCAGAGGATTAGACCTGAATCACCTTTATACAGGGGCCTGTGGGAGGAGCCACAGGAGCAGTCAGAAGGGGGCGTGTCCAGACAGGCACATAGTTCACCACATTCACCCCCCCTTTGTTTGAAAGAGTCCCCATGTGGCGAAGTTTCTTACAGGTCAAGTCTATCAGGTGGTCGAATCTGTCGCTGCGATCTACGTAGCACCGGCTGTGATTGCACCGATGCCAGCAACATTGGAGATTGCACAGGAGATGGAGGTTGTGCTGGTTCCAGCACATGCATGTGCGAGGCACCTGGTATACATGTGTCATGAGGAGTCCATGTAGGGCCTGGTGAGCGCGGTGTCACCTCAGGTACAGGGTTCATAGTTACCGGAGAGTGTTCAGGGTAGTGGTCTGCTGCACCTGCGGGTGCCAGGTCGTGGATGGAGACCGTGTCCTCCCGCCCATCAGGTAAGACCATGTAAGCATACTGGGGGTTCGCATGCAGAAGGTGAACCCTCTCGACCAGAGGGGAGTATTTATTGCTCCTCACATGTTTCCGGAGCAGCACTGGCCCCGGGGACATCAGCCAAACTGGTAGAGCGGTCCCAGTGACAGACTTCCTGGGAAAAGAGAATAGGAGTTCGTGAGGGGGGGGGGGTGGGGCCACCATCCGACCACCTGGGCCCTCCAAGGGCTTGTGTTTGGCTCAATGATCCCCTCCCTGAGCAGCCACTGCACCTCTGACTGAATGAAGGCCCTGTCCCCTGCGCTGTACCTCCTGCCTTTAGTCACCACCGGTTTACAGTCGGGGTCAGGTTGGCGAACAGCGGCGGGGAAGGGACCTTGAGAGTGGAGAGACTGCAAGTGGTGTCGGTAGCACAGCTGTCGTGTTGGATGGGATGCGTGTGTCACTGTGTGTGTGTGGTCAGTAGTGATGAAGGCCCACAGAACTGAGGATTCCGGACAGTGAGTGGTGGGAGGGGCCCGTCATATACCATAGTCACACTTTCGAGATGGCTCTGGAAGTCCAGCCCCAATACCACAGGTGCGCACAGATTAGGCATGGCCAGTAGCGCAAAGTTCCGATACTCTGTGCCTTGCACCACCAAAGTCGTTACACAACCCGCCTGGATGTCTGTGGAATGCAACCCAGAAGCCAAATGGATCGTCTGACTAACTGGCCGTGTTGCGAGTCCGCAGCGTTGCACTGTGTCCGGGTGAATGAAACTCTTAGTGCTGCCCGTATCAAACAGGCATCTAGTCCTGTGCCCGTCCACCCGGATGTCCATCATGGACCTTGCAAGCTGGTGTGGGGCGCTTTGGTCGAGAGTTACAGTGGCCAGAGACCTGGTAAGCATCGGAGGGTCGGGGGCGGGGCGTGCTGACGTCGACAAAGATGGCCGCCCACATCCGGGCATGCAAGATGGCGGCCCCCACATCTCACCCGCAGTGCTGCATGCCGCTCGCAGTTTAGACTGACAGACCTTGGCGAAATGGCCCCGCTTTCCGCAGCTGGAGCAGGTCGCTTCTCGCACTGGGCAGCGTTGTCGGGGGTGCTTTTTGTGGCCACAAAAATAACAAAGCACGGGCTTCTGACAGGCTGCCGCTGTGGTCGGGTTTGGGGAGCTCGTGGAATCGCAACTGGCAGCGGCGATTTCACTCGCGGGAGCCGGCGGTGGCGGGGTCTGAGGCGTCCACGGAACCGGCGGGGAATCGCGCGACTGGACAGCGTCGGCGTAGTGCAGCGCAGCTTCCAGAGCGTTGGCCGTCTCGATCGCCGAGCGTAAGGTAAGGTCGGCATTTTCCAGCAGTCGCTGGCGCACGTACACTGACCTCAGTCCCGTCACAAAGGCGTCTCGCACCAGCAGCTCCGCATGCTGTTCTGCCGTGAGCGTCTTGCAGTCACAAGCTCGGACGAGTGTCTGTAGTGCTCGGAGAAACTCGGCGCTCGATTCTCCAGGCCGCTGTCGCCGGGTAGCTAACGATGTCTTGCATAGATGGTGTTCACCGGCCGCAGGTACTGTCTTTTGAGGGTGTCCAGTGCCCCATCGTAGGTCGGCAGGTCCCGGATAAGGGAATAAACTTTTGGGGTGACCCTCGAGAGGAGAATTCTGTACATAACGGCAGGGTCAGTCACACGAACCTCTGCCAAGTATGATTGGAAGCATGCGAGCCAGTGTTCAAAAGCAAGAGCTGCTTCAGGGTCTTGAGGGTCCAAATCCAACCTTTCCAAACGTAAAACGGTTTCCATGTTTTAAAACTTTCAGTCAATAAAATTGATGCACCATCAATAACTCACTCTGAGACGTAAGGCGAGATATCAGCTTTTATTGACTGAAGAAGGAACCAGCAGTGAGTGACCATCATATTACATCCTGGAGAATGAGGCAGAGGATTAGACCTGAATCACCTTTATACAGGGGCCTGTGGGAGGATCCACAGGAGCAGTCAGAAGGGGGCATGTCCAGACAGGCACATAGTTCACCACAACATGTTTCAATGAGGTCAGCCTTCATTCTTATGAATTCTAGTGACTACAGGCCCAAGGCCATGAAACACTCTTCATTTGACAAGCCATTCAATCCTGGAATCATTTTCATGAACCTCCTTTGAACCCTCTCCAGTTTTAGCCCATCCTTTTAACAGAAAGGGGTCAAAAGCTGCTCACAATACTCCAGTTTCCACCCTACTACTAGTGTTGCAAAATACTTATTCAGTTTGTTGCCATTTACTACATCTCAAGCATAGTTTTCCAGCTGTCTGATACTCACTCTCACCTCTCTTTTACACTTTATGCATCTGAAGAAACTTTTGGTATCCTCTTTACTATTACTTTCATATGCTCTTTGTACCTTCTTAATAATGTGTTTACTTGCCTTCTGTTGCTTTTTAAAAGCTTCTCAATCCTCTAACTTCCCACTAATTTTTGCTCTATTATATGTCCGCTCTTTGGCTTTTATGTTGGCTTTTTTGTTAGCCATGGTTGTGTCATCTTTCCTTTGGAATACTTCTTCCTCTTTGGGATGTATATATCCTGTGCCTTCCAAACTGGTTCCAGAAATTCCAGCCATTGCTGCTCTGCCATCAACGATGTCTGTGTGCTTTTCCAATCAATTCTGGCCATGGAAAGCTGATCCCCTAGTGAGCTCAACCATGAGCTGCTCTAAAAGCCATCTCATAGGCACTCTAGAAATTCCCCCTCCTGGAATTCCATACCAAGCTGATTTTCCCAAACTACCTGCATATTAAACTCACTCATGACTATTGCAACATTGCAGTTTTAGCATGCATTTTCTATCTCCCATCGTAATTTGTAGGCCATATCCTTACTACGGTTTGGCAGTCTGTTTTCAATTCCCACCAGAGACTTTCACCCTTGCAGTTCCTCTGCTTGAACCACAATGATTCAACAGCTTCCAGTTCTCTGTCACCTCTTTCTAACGAGTTGATATTATTTTTTACCAACAGAGAAATGCCACCTCCTCTGTCTTCCTCAGCAGAAAGAAAGGGGGAGGGGTGCACCAGAGGAAGTTGGAGAACAGGCAGAGTGATGGGCAGAGAGAGACAAAAAAAAAGAGGAGGGGAGAGAAACTAAATATATCAGGGATGGGGTAAGAAAAGGAGGAGGGGCATTAACAGAAGTTAGAGAAGTCATTGTTCGTGCCATCACACATCCTTGGACATTAAGTTCCTAACTATAACTGCCTTTCAATCACGATTCAATGATGCATACATTATACTTGCCAATATGGAACTGTGCTACAAGTTAATCTTCCTTATTCCATATACTGTGCACATTCAGATTTAATACCTTCAGTCCTGTATTCACCCTTTTCGACTTTGTCCACCTTTTATGTTGCAGCTCATCCTGTTCACTTCCATATTTCCCCATCAACAGCCTCTCCTCATTACATATTGTCTCTGTTTGTAAACCAGCTACCTCATCTACAGAACTATTATCCACCATTTCTATCATACTTCTTGCACTGAAATATAGACAGCTCAGGACACTAGTCTCACCACACTCAACCCTTTGATTCCTGACTTCATCTGAGGTTTTACCAGCATCTCTCTCCACAGCCTCTCCACTAACTGTTCTGTTACTCTGTTCCTATCCCCCTGCAATGGTAGTTTAAACCCCACTAGGCAGCATCAATAAACTTCCCTGCAAGGATATTAGTCCCCCTCCAGTTCAGGTGCAAACCATCCTTTCTGTACAGGTCCCACCCTGTAGACCACGCTGGAGACCCTGCTTTCTAAATTAGCACCTAACTCTCTGAACTCCTTATGGAGAACATCATCACTTGTTCTACCTATGTCATTGGCACCTACATGGACCACGACTTCCGGCTGTTTACCCTCCCATTTAAGAATGCTGAGGAGTCGATCTGAGATATCCTGGACCTTAGCACCTAAGAGACAACATACCATCCGGGAATCTCATTCTCGCCCACAGAACCTCCTGTCTTTTTGCCTAAATAATGAATCCCCTATCACCACAACGTGCCTCTTCTGTTCCCTTCCCTTCTGAGTCACAGAGGCAGACTCAGTGCCAGAGACCCAACCACTGTGACTTTTCTCTGTTAACTCATCCTCCCCTCAACAGTATTAGACAGCAACCCCACTCAGGACATAAGTATTACATGTGGATACCCTCTTCATCTCACACCAGATCTTAATCTCTGCAGCATCCATAATAAAATACCTAATTATGATGCACCTCACTTTCCATAAGCACCCTTTAAGTGTAACCCTCTCACCATGGTGTGCAACAAACTTGGTTCATTAGCTAACTGTTAACAGCCATGTGACTCAGTATTGCATGGGTAAGGGTGAGAAGGCCACCTTCGATAGCAACACACATCTAAGGTGGGTATGATTCAGGTTCCACCAAACAGGAATGCTGGAATATTCTGATAAGGGAACAAAGATTGTGGCGAATACTGTGTAACTACTGCCCCATCCAAAGTTATCATTCACCAGAAAATAATGGACCTTATGCAGGCATAAAACTGTAGTGGAAGTAAATTTACCAATATTTCAACTTTTACAAAGAATTAACAGAAAAAGAAAAGAAAAAGTACACATGCTGGTTAAATCATTCTAAATGTGCACAGAAACGTTGGAGCTCGTTTCTGTAGTAGATAGGTGTGTCGCTTTACTCAAAGCACTTAACTCCTATATTCCGTCGCAGTTTGAACTTCCCTCGAAGAACATCACAAACAAATAGGCAAACTCAGGAGTATTGGCATTCCTAAGTTGCACAAATGGCTCCCTTATCTTTAGCCGAGCCAGAACACTAGTCTATGAAGCTTAACTAACAGAACATACTGCATTTGCAGAAAAACTGCTGAAATAAAAATGCCTCGCAGCATAGCAGTAGAAATACATAAAATATGTTCTTCAAGGCATTATACAACATTTTAGAAACAGCTTCTTCCCCTCTGCTATCAGATGTCTGAACGGTATCTGTACATGAATCCATGAACACTACATCAGTATTTCTCTAATTGAACTAGTTATTTATTTGTCCAAGCAACACACACAAGACGCTGGAGGACCAAAATGATGGTCTACTAAGTACCTCCAGCATTTTGTGTGTGTGGCTTGTATTTCCAGCATCTGCAGATTTCCTCTTGTTTCAATTTATTTTTCTATTTATCTTTTTATTTATCTATTTGTCAATCAATTTATCTATATATCTATAGATAGGGTGCCATAGTAGTTTATGGGTTAGCGCCATATTATTACAGCTTGGGGCATCGGTGTTCAGAGGCCTCTGTAAGAAAGTTTGTAGGTTTCTCCTGTGTGCATGTGTGGGTTTCCTCCATGAGCACCCATTTCCTCCCACACTCCAAAGATAAACTGGCTAGTAAGTTAATTGGTCATTGTAAATTATCCTGTGATTAAGCTAGTGTTGAATAGGTGGGTTGATGGCAGGGCTGGAGGAGACTGGAAGTTCATGACTAATTTAAAGTTCCTGGGTGTCAGTAACTATCCTGGGCCCAACAAGGCATGAGAGTGGCTATATTTCATTAGGAGTTGGAGGAGATTTGATATGTCAGCAAAGACACTCGTAACTTTCTACAGGTGTACTGTGCAGAGCATTCTAACCTTCTACAACATCATCTGGTTTGGGGGGGAGGGGTGGTGCTACTACACAGGATCGAAATAATCTGCAGAAAGTTGTAAATTTAGTCAACTCCATCATAGGTACTAGCCTCATTAGTGCCTAGATCGGCTTCAAGGAGCAATGCCTCAAAAAGGCGACATCCATCATTAAGGATCCCTATCACCCAGGATATGCCTTGTTCTCATTGATACCATCAGGAAGGAAGTATAGAAGCCTGAAGACACACATTCAATGATTCAGGAACAGCTACTTTCCCTCTGCCATCTGTTTCCCAAATGGACTTAGAAGCCATGAACACTTCTTCACAACTTATTTTAGTTTTATTGTTGTACTACTTATTTCATTTAACTATATATACTTACTGTAATTCAGTTTTTTTCCTCTCTATTATCATGTATTGCATTGTACTGCTGCTTCAAAGGCAACTAATTTCTTGACGTATGTGGTGATATTAAACCTGATTCTGTTTCCGATTCTGCATTGTGTCTCCAAACAAATAAATAAATGTTTTTATTTGTTTATTTGTTCTTATGTATCTATTTTATTGTACTTTATATTCATTTGTTATTGCTGCATGGTACTGTTGCCACTAGCAACACATTTCATAATTAATCTAGGGACAATAAATCTAATTCTGATTCTGACCATCAAAGTTCATAACAACCCATCTGGTTGAGTGATGTCTACACCTAGCCTGAGAATGAATTCCACTCCTGACAATATCGTCAACAATATCATTTGCTCCCACTGGCCTCTGACAAGTTCCAGCCAGAGATTTAGGGAGCAACAGTAAATACTGGCCTAACTAGCAGTGTTCACATTACATGAAGGAATTGAACAGCTTTTGTTTTAATCTGAAATTACTGTGTGCAGTTCTGGATGGCCCATTGCAGAAAGGGCGTGGAGGCTTTGGAGATGGTACAGAAAAGAAAGAAAGAAAGAAAGAAAGAAAGAAAGAAAGAAAGAAAGAAAGAAAGAAAGAAAGAAAGAAAGAAAGAAAGAAAGAAAGAAAGAAAGAAAGAAAGAAAGAAAGAAAGATAGATTTGCTTTATTTGTCTCTTGAACATCAAAACGTCAAAGCATACAGTGAAATGCGTCAACCAGCATAGTCTGAGAATTGTGCTGGGAGAAGCCCACACATATCAGCATACTTCTGGCACCAAGCCAGAATGGTCACAGCTTACTAACCCTTACTAACCTGTATGTCTTGGGAATGTGGGAGGAAACTGGAACACTGTGGTAAACTATGTATACCTGTCTGGACACGCCCCTCTGCTGACTGCTCCTGTGGCTCCTCCCATAGACCCCTGTATAAAGGCGATTGGAGGCACTGCTCCCCCCCTCAGTCACCGAGATGCTGTGCTCTGTTTTGCTGCTAATAAAAGCCTATCATTCTCCTCCCGTCTCCGAGAGTTATTGATGGTGCATCAAACACCCAGAGGAAACTCTGGTGGTCACGGGAAGAATCTACATACAAATCATAGCATGAAGGGGGAACTAAAGTTCAGTCACTGGCGGAGTAAAGCGTTAAGTTAACCGCTATCAGTTGGCACCCTGTATTACAGTGCATGAGCTATAGTTGTTGTGTTCTTTATGTTAATACATACCATGGGTTTCTAATAAAGAACCATATTCTGGAAGAATAGAACTTTTATTTAACAGCAACAACCACACGTGTCTTACAGAGCTGTGCTTCCAGATCTTTCTATCATTTCTGTGCATGCTCAGAACTCTCTCCAATCACGTTCTTACACGTGATATCACCACATCTTCTTTTCCTTAAAAAGAAAAACAATTAGCGACGCTGACCAGAGCAAATGCATAATTTAACATGTCTCTATCAGTCTCTCTGGGGGTCTATGAACACCAGTAGACCTTCTAAGTAGTTTGCACGGTTCTTGTGTTTTGTTGTTATTTCCATGTTTTGTCTGCTCTGCATCAGTTAACTGAAACTCTGAAGTTGGCTCTTTCTTGAGGTCTTTGCGATTTCTTCTTCACACTGCTCCTTCTTCTGTTTGGACTATGTATAATCTGGGTTGTACTTCTTCAAGTACTGTAGCTTTCTTAATTCCTTCCACTTCCATTTGTAATGAAATACGAATCTTCTTTTCTTCATCTAATTCATTCATTAACTGTGTAATCTCTTTTTTTATGCTGAGACTTCATCATTTCAATAAAACTTCTCAATTCCTTCACTTGTGCTTTCACTTCTTCAATTGGATCCTGATTCTTGTCACTCTTTGGCTTCAGATCAGTATTGTACTGTACCGGCAAGTTTGGCCTCTGTCCTCCTGCAGAGGTGAGATTGTGATGGAATGCATGGCTCAGTGATGCATGTGCGTTACTTCCAGAAGGCAAAATTGCAACTCCTGGTTTTGGTGTCAATGCTTTGTCAGATGTTGGTAACAAAGGGATGGGTCTGGGAGCTTTCTTTATGACTTCTAACCGTTCCATTCTGTCAAGCTCTGTTTTCAGATGACGATGTAATGCAAAAGGCACTTTTCTACATGGATGCACTACCGGTGGCACTGTGTTGTCAATTTGAATCATTTGCTCTCCTGGAAGACAGCCAAGCCCTTTGAACAAGTCCTTCATACTCTTTCATCAAGTCACTGTATTCTGACTCTGTGTCACTGTCCAGGACTAAGATTCTTTTCACCAAATTCAGTCTCTCACAGACAGATAAACCCAGTATTGACTGTACATTTTTTGGCATGACCACAAATGAAAGCATGTGCACAATATTTTTGTGTGATACTTTTGCCACACATATTCCTTTAACTGGATTGTCTGCACCTGAAAACCCAGTCACTTTTATATTTGTCTTATGTAACTTTGGCCTTGGCTTTAATGCATTAAACTCAGATTCTGCAAGGACATTTACTTGTGCTCCAGTATCCAGTTTAAACAGAATATTGTTTTGGTTCACTTGCAATGGAATAATCCAATCATTCTTACTTTGCTTGTTTTCACAAAGCACATTGATATAAAACTCCTCAAGTTCATTTTCAAGCACTGCATTTACTTGTTTAATTTCCTTTCTACTTCTGCAACAGCATGAAAAGTGATTACTCTTACCGCAGTTGTTGCACATTTTCCCATAGGCTGGATACTGTTTTGGCCAATGCGCCTGCCCACAACGATTACATAGCTATTTTCTCTCAGATGACGTCTTGCTCTCTGTTGTTTTTGCTGTCGTTTTATTATTTTTTCTAATATGTTAGCGCTTTCTCACAGCGTGTACGTTGCAGCTTTCAATTAAAAGCTCTTTAGTCTGTGACGTAACAGTCTCCAAAGCTTTTTCCAGTTCTAAGTCTTGTTCTCTTAACAGTCTTTCTCTCAGACCAACATCCAGAATGCCACAAACAGTTCTGTCTTTAATGAGAGAGTCTGTCAGTTCTCCAAACTCGCATATTTGACTATGGTGTCTCAAGTCAGTACCATATTGATCAATAGCTTCACCAGGTCTCTACTTGCATGTTAAAACTTTATACTGCTCATACGTCACATTACGCTTCGGTATACAAAATGCTTCAAATGTGTCCATTATCAATTTTAAATTTAAAGTATCTCCATTTTCAAAAATAAAATGGTTATATATCTCAATTGCGTCGTCACTTATTAAATGGAGTAGAAGCGCAGCCTTGGTTTTCTCTAGTTTTTTTATCCGCTCCAATCATCAATACATATAATTTAAAATGTTGCTTAAATTTTCTCCATTTCTCAGCTATATTTCCAGACAATTGAAGTGTCGGTGAAGGTTGCAGCCCATTCCATTTGTAAAACTGTTAGTACACCAAAGCAGTTCAAACTCTTTTTGATTATCTTCGATTCTCCCGTGTTAGGTAATGTATTATTCTTCCAGACTGACTTCTGACACTGTGTTGTGTTCTTTATATTAATATGTACTGTGGGTTTCTAATAAAGAACCATATTCTGGAAGAATAGAACTTTTATTTAACAACAACAACCATACGTGTCTTACAGCGCCACGCTTCCGGATCTTTCTATCATTCCTGCGCATGCTCAGGACTCTCTCCAATCATGTTCTTACTCTTATCACCACAATAATGAGAGACAAACTTGGACAAGTTTCTCTGAAGTGCTGGAGGCTAAAGGGTGACCTGATAAAAGTTTAAAATAATTGAAGTGCCACAGTAATGCAGTGTTTAGTGCGTTATTATTCCAACTTGGAGCATCTGAGTTTGGAATTCCATTCCAGTACTGTCTGTAAGGTTCTCCTTGTGAGCGTGTGGGTTTCCTCTGAATGATCTGGTTTCCACCCACAGACCAAACACGCACCAGTCAGGAGGTTAATTTGTCATTGCGAATTGTCCTGTGATTAGGCTGGACAGTATGGTTCATAGGGTCAGAAAGGCCTAGTCATGATCATTCAAGAATCACTTGATTCAGCCATGGTCTCAGAGGACTGGAAGATTGCAAATGTCACTCCACTCTTTAAGAAGGGAGGAAGGCAAGAGAAGAGAAATTATAGGCCAGTTAGCCTAATCTTGGTGGTTGGGAAAGTGTTCAAGTCTATTAATAAGGATGAGTTTTCTGAGGACTTGGAGACTAATGATAAAATAAGTCAAAGTCAGTGTTAGAGTGGTTTTTTGGTTTAGGTAATTTACATTTGGCTACCAGTCTTCTGTTCCTTGATAATGTATTGTGGATTAAATTTGGAACAATGGATTCCTAAAGCCAGTGAATCCTAGTCCAGACGATGCTGGCATGGATGCGAATCAGAAGGTGTGAAGTTTGTCTGTAGTTTCAAAAGAAAGCATCGTACATACTTTGTAAATATGGAATTATCCTTTGCGATTTCATTCATGCAACAATCAACATGGCTTCTGTATCCCTGCATACACATGTCACTTTTAGATAGACACATGATTTTTGTGAGAATGGAGCAATATGAGTCACATAGAGACAAAGAGATTTGGTTTAATTTGGCATCATGTTTGGCGCAGACATCCTGGGCCAAAGGGCCAGTTCTGGCGTTGTATTCTTCAAGTTTAATTGTCATTCAACCATACACATGAATGCTGGCAAACAAGACAGTACTCCTCCAGGGCTAAGGTGCAAAACACAGAACGAGCAGTCACACATAGCACATGGCACATATAATTATAATTGCAGAAAAACATAGTTACAACAAAATATGTTAAAAATAATTATATAGCCCAAGTCTCTGAGTATCATTAAATGGTTTACATAATTTCCTTTGTGATTTGCTGCTCCTGTCCACTCTGCCAGCTGACCTAATATTTCCCCGAAATGGGAAGTTGGGCATGATGACGTGTCTTGGCTTGAAACATTGACTCTTTATTCCTCTATACAGACGCTGCCTGATGTTCCTTCAGCATTTTGTGTGTGTTGCTCTGGCTTTTCCTCATCTGCTGCCACAGTTTTGTAACAATTAGTGCAATGCTATCACAGCGTAGAGCATAGGAGTTCAGAGTTCAATTTTGGAATTTTGTATAAGCAAGTTTGCATGTTTCTTCCCCAGGGTTTCATCCAAGTGCTCCGATTTCCTCCCGAAATCCAAAGATTTACCAGCTAGTAGGACAATTGGTAATTGTAAATTGTCCTGTGATTAGGCTAGGGTTAAATTGGTGGAATGCTTGGTGATGTGGCTTGTTGATACACAAGGGCCTGTTCTGCACTGTCTCTAAATAACACATAAATGAAAGGACATCTGCCTTCATAGAGCAAAGTACTGAGTACAGGAGATATGTTATGTTGAAATTGTATAAGAAGTTGGTGATGCCAAGGGTATTGTGTGCAGTTTTGGTTACCTACCTGCAGGAAAGAGTACAGAGAAAATTTATAAGGGTGTTGCCAGGGAACCAGATGACTTGAATTATAAGGAAAGATTGAATAGGTGAGAATTTTATTTCTTAGAACGTAGAAGATTGAGAGGAGATTTGATAGAGGTATACAAAACTGTGAGGTGTATAGATACTGTAAATGTAAGCTGAGGTTGGAAGGGATTACAAAATAGGTCATGGGTTAAGGGTGAAAGGTGAAAAGTTTAAGGGGAATATGAAGGGAAACTTCTTCACTCGGAGGTCATGAGCTTCCAGCGGAAGTGATGATTGCGATTTCAATTTCAACATTCAAGAGAAGTTTTGAGAGGACCACGGATGGGAGGGGTTTGGAGGACTATGGTCCAGGTACAAGTCAATGCGACTCGGTAGTTTAAATTGTTCAGCATGGACTGGACAGGTTGTGCTGTGGTTTTCTCTGACTGTATGAATCTAAATAAAATTAAAATCACTTCCCTCTCCTAATTACTGTGCCAGTCTCCTGCATTCTGTACATCTCCCAGCAATTGATAGCCCCCAGCGAAAATGACAGCTTCCCATAAATTAATGATGTTCCAGAAAACTCTTCGTCTTGGCCAGGCTAGAGAAAAGACAACATAAAACCTGCCTCAGCAGGAAACTAAATCAAGTAAATCTGTTTAACAGTTACACACAGGAACATGAAAAGAATGAGGAGAAAACTTAAAGAGTAACACTTGTGCTCAGAGACAGATGGAGCTTTTAATAGTTTTCACAACAGCCAGTCTGGTAACTTTGATCTATGTCTTTGGAAAGAAAATGTGCTGAACAGAGCTGCACATTGGATACACTCCCTTTAAAAGAGCTGGAGGACTGTCAGTTTTTCATAAACCATGGTTATATGGGCATTAATATTGACCAGGAAACTGCAGAAACCACAGTTCTGACCACTGTAATGCTGAAAAGGTACAGCTGCCCTAGAGAGGATGTGGAGGAGATTTAGGAAACCGTTGACAGGAATAAAAAGTTATAGCTACAAGGAAGAATTGACTATGCTGGGCCTGCTTTCATTGGAACAATGTGGTCTGAGGGAGACTCGAGTGATGTACATAAAATTGTGAAGAGAGGGCAGAGTTGTTACTACCCATCTCCTAGGCTAGTGCAGCCATCACTTCACAGCTGCACTCTACCTCCATTTTAAATATACTCAATGCCTTGGCCGCCACAGCTGACGGTGGCAGTGAATTCCACAGATTCACTACCTTCTGCATAAAAAAGTACCTCCTCACCTCTGTTCTAAATAGACATCCTTTTATTCTGAGGTTATGCTCCCTGGTCGTAGACTGTCATATTGCAGGAAACATCCTCTGCTCATCCACATTCTATAGGCCTTTCAATATTCGATCTGTTAATATCAGTGATGGTAACTTGATTGCCACAGAACTCCATTTTTTACTAATACATGATACTAATAACATGATAGCATTACTACCCAGTCTCTATGTGACTTTTGACCGATAGATTTCAGAGTTCAAAGTTCAATGTAAATTTATTATCAAAGTATGTATATGAAACCATATACTACATTAAGTTTTATTGTCTTGCCAGCATTTGCAGCAGAACGGGGAAGTACAATAGAATAAATGAAGGACTACACTACACACAAGATCAGTCAAGCAATCAATGTGCAAAAAGAGACAAAGTGTCCAAATAAGTAAGTAAATAAATAAGCAAGTAAATATGTACACTGAGAGCATGAGATGCAGAGTCCTTGAGTCTGTCGGTTGTGGAATCAGAACGTAATGAGCTGAATAGAGCTCTCTACATTGGTTAACGTTTCTTGAATCTAATACTCCTGTACCTCTTTCCTGATTGCAGCAGCAAAATGAGCCTGGATGGTGGGGGCCCCTTGTAAATGTGGGGAGGGTTTCGCCTGTGATGGGCTGGACTGTGCCCGCTGCTTTTTGATGACAGCTAACTGCACTCTGATTCCTGAGAACTACGCTCTGCCCAGGATGGGAGGCAATTGAAAGTGGATTATATACACAACTTCTCAATGACGTCCACACTCCAGGAATGAACAAAAGGTGAAATTAGGCTTCCAAATACGCCTCGGAGGTAGACAGGTTGCTGAAGGAGGTTGGCATAGCGGCTTTCATCAGTTAGCGCATTGAGTGTCTGAAACCACACACACACACACACACACACACACACACACACACACACTCAGATGAGCCAGCAGGCCAAGACCCTTCTTCAGGATTGGAAGGGGAAAGACGTTGTAATAAAATAGCGGCAGAGCCGAAGGAGGATAGCTAGAAAGGTGAAGGGTGAAGCCAGGTGGGTGGGAAATATAAAGGGCTGGAGTGGAAGGAATCTGATAGGATAAGAGAGTGGTTCATAGGAGAAGCAAAGGAGGAGGGGACACAGGGGAAGATGATAGGCAGATGAGAAGAAGTTTGAAGCGAGAGTGGGGAATAGAAGAAGAAAGGAGGTGGAGGGATTTTTTTATCGGAAGGAGAAATTAATATTCATGTCATTAGGTTGGAGGCTATGCTGATGGAAGATTAGGTGTTGCCCCTCCACCTAAAGGGTGGCCTCATCTTGGCACAAGAGGACTACATGGACCAATACATCAGAACACGAATGGGAATGGGAATTACCGAGTATCTGATTTGGGACATGATGTTGCTGTTGTACAAGACACTGGTGAGTTCACATTCTGAATATTGTGCTCAGTTTCAGTCACCCTCGTCCAGGAAAAGTGCTGTTAAGCTTAAATGTGTGTAGAAAAGATTTATGAGATATTTGCCGAGGCTAAAGGACTGAGCTGCAAAGAGAAGCTGAGCAGGTGAGGAGTTCATTCACCATAGTGTGAGGGAACAAGAGGTGATCCATTGAAGTGCATAAAACTATGAGGAGCATTGGCTGGGTGACTGTACAATGTCTTTTTTGCAGGGCTGGGACAATCACGAACATGAGGCACAGGTTCAGGTTGAGAAGAGAAAGATTTGATAGGAAGCTTTCCACTGGGATGACAGTCAGTATACTTTAAGTCCATTAACTACATTTAAAAGGCACCGGGATAGGAAAGACTAGAGAAGGAGAGAAAAGGTTATCTTTATTTGCCACATGAACATCCAAACATACAGAAAAATACACCGTTTGTATTAAATGAGTAAGAATTGTGCTCGGACAGCCCAGAGTTGGTGGAACACTTCTACACCTACTTTGTATGTCCACAACTCACTACCCTAGCGAAAATGTGGGAGGAAACTGGAGCACCCAGAGGAAACTCAAGCTTCCTTGGGGAGAACAAACAAACTCCTTTCAGGCAGTTACCTTTGAACCATGATCTGTGATTGCAGTAATGTGATTTTACCAATAGAAACATAGAAACATGGAAAACCTATAGCACAATTCAGGCTCTTCGGTCCAGAAAGTTGTGTCGAACATGTCCCTACCTTAGGAATTACTAGGCTTACCTATAGCCCTCTATTTTACTGAGCTCCATGTACCTATCTAAAAGTCTCTTAAAAGACCCTATCATATCCTGACGAAGGGTCTCAGCCCGAAACATTGACTGCTTGTTTCAATAGATGCTGCCCGACCTGCTGAGTTCATCCAGCTTGTTTGTACGTGTTGATTTGACCACAGCATCTGCAGTGTACGTTGTGTTTAGCTATTGTATCCACCTCCACCACTGTTGCCGGCAGTCCATTCCATGCACTTACCACTCTCTGAGTAAAAAATTTACGCCTGACATCTCCTCTGTACCTACTTCCCAGTACTTTAAACCTGTGTCCTCTTGTGGCAACCATTTCAGCCCTGGGAAAAAGCTGACTATCCACACGATCAATGCCTCTCATCACCTTATACACCTCTATCATGTCACCTCTCATCCTATGTTGCTCCAAGGAGAAAAGGCCGAGTTCACTCAACCTATTCTCATAAGGCATGCTCCCCAATCCAGGCAACATCCTTGTAAATCTCTTCTGCACCCTTTCTATGGCTTCCACATCTTTCCAGTAGTGAGGCAACCAGAACTGAGCAGAGTATTCCAAGTGGGGTCTGACCATGGTCATATATAGCTGCATCTTTTGTTGCCGTGCCACCCCATGGACCATGGGTAGGAAAGACTGAGAGTGATATGGGCTGAAGAGTAGCATGGAAGAGATGGGCACGTGCATCCTTGCTAGCATGGACGAGACGGGCTGAAATGCCTGTTCCCATATTGTACAATTGTGTCACTATCAGATACAGGGGAGGGGGTGGGAGTATCCTGTCACTATCTCCCACCCCAGATCATCCATGTTTGTGTCAGCATTGCTTTATGGGTGATCTTACACCCTGCTCATGGATGGCTTGTCCCACTCCCATCAAGGAGGAGGCAATGTAGCATCCATTTCAGGATCACTAGAATCAAAAACAGTTACTTACCCCAGGAACTAAGGCTGATCAACACCTCCTCTCACTAAATCACCCCTGTACACCCCCCCCCCACCTGTGCCTAGCATCACGTTATGCTAGCAGGGGTCCTCAGCCTTTATTTAATGCCATGGACCAACAGCATTACACAAGGGGTCCATGGACCCCAAGTTGGGAACCCCCGCTTTAGAGAAAAACAATCTATATATATAAGCAATCTTAATATTTATATTTATTGATTTATTATTATTGTGTTCTTTGTCTTATTGTGTTTTTCTTTGCGCTCCATATGATCCAGAGTAACAATTATTTCATTTTCCTTTAAATATGTGTACTGGGAATGACACTAAACAACCTTGAATCCTGATTTAATATGTAGCATCGACTCCAGGACCACCAGACAGAAAAACAGTTGCTTTCCCCAAGCAGTAAGATTGATCAACACCTCCACCCGCTAACCCACAACACCCCCACCTGTAACACCACTATGTTATGTACAGCCACTCCCGTACTTAACATTACTTTATGGACATACAATCAATCAATCTATATAAGCTATCTTATGTATTTATATTTATTGTGTTTCTCTTTGTTGTTGTGTCATTTTTTTAATTATTTTTTTTGTGTTGCATCAGATCCAGGGTAACAATCATTTTGTTCTCCTTTACACTTGTGTTCTGGAAATGACGTTAAACAATCTTGAATATTGAATATTGCAAAACCAAAGTGACTTTGCCTTCAATCCATTATTCTACACTAACCTATGGATATTATTAAGAATTAATAGATGATATCAAGAGGAAAGCATCTTCCTTTCCCTTTCTCATTCCCGGTGAAACACATTCAGGTTTAATCTTCTGTGATCTGTCTGTCTCTCAAGACCAACTCTGCATCCTGTCTGACCCTGAACCTTGACCTCCGGTGGTCAAATGGACTGAGGAAATAAACCTACTTAATTCTGGCTCTGAATCCATCCTTTGATCTGGAGTTAAATGCAGCACACAAAAAAAGAGCACAATCTAATAAGGAAAATTTTGAATTAGTGTCACATGGATAATAACATTTGCAGGCTGGTTATAAATACAGGATAATATGGGACTGAGGGTTAGCTAAGGATGAAGGATTTAGTCATTGCTTTTCATCAGACCAATACATGATTTGTTTGCATCCTCGAAGATTAAATTACAACATTAAAATCAATGCTAGTTATTTGTTTATGCATTTCATAATCTTATTCTCATGTTTCACAAGCTATCCTGCAGGATACACAAGGTTCTCACAATCTGCAGTATTTGAGAAATGGGCAACTTTGAAAATAAGCCTAAAAGTGAAGATAATGATTCCTATGAATGTAGAATTGTGAGGTAGATAGTCATTATATGGAAAGTTTGGTCCAGGATTAGAAACAGAAATGTCATATATGCTCAGTGGCCAGTTAATTACATGCCTCCTGTGCCTAATAAAGTGGCCACTGAGTGTATGTTTTTTGGTCTTCTGCTGCTGTGGCCCATCCACCTTAAGGTTTGATGGGAAAGGAACAAACACAGATGATTTAAGCTAAGAGACAACAACTGTACCAGCTGTGCCTCTGACCATTGGTCACTTCTGTATTAGACCATTAGTCCAGAACATATAAGAGCAGAATCAGGTTATTTGGCCCATCGGGTTTTCTACGTCTTTTTATCTTGTTTGCTCCATTTCCCTTTCCATCCCAGTCTCCTGCCTTCTCCCTTCATGCCTTGACTAATCAAGAATGTAGCAACCTCTGCCTTAAAAATACCCAGCGACCTGGTCTCCACAGTTACCTGAGGCACCAAATTCTACAGATTCATCACACTCTGGCTAAAGAAATTTCTCTTCATGTCTGTTTTAAATGGACGTCCCTATATTCTGAGGTGCCATCTGGTCCTGAAATTCCCCACCATAGGAAACATTCTCCCCATATTCTCTCTATTGAGATCTTTCAATGAGATTCCCCCTCATTCTTCTAAGTTCCATTCAGTACATGCCCAGAGCCACCAATCTGTCCTCATGTGGTAACTCTTTCATTTCCAGAATTATTCTTGTGAACCTCCCCTGAACTGTCTCCAACATCAGCACATCCGTTCTTAAATAAGGGGTATAAAACTGCTCATATATTGATACTTCCGATGGTGGGGATGGAGGTGCCTGTGATATATTGTAATGTCCACCATTTCATAATCTATACATCGGCCTGTCCTTGCAACAGCCTGCTGCCTAACTTTAGGAAGAGTCTGCAGTTCTAACAGAACTGGCCTAGAAGCGTGTCTTCCTTGACCCCGAGGGACTGTGGAAGAAGAAAAGAAATTGTCTCATTATGGTGATATTTTCTAGGGAAGATCAGTAGTATGTTCGAACTTAGAACATAGAGCAGTAAAGCAGAGTAATGCCTCACAACATTGTTCTGTCCATTTAAACTACTCCAAGCTCAATCTAACCCTTCTTTCCCAAATAAGTATTGAATTTTCCTTTCATCCATGTGTCTATTTAACGTCCTTATTGTATCTGCCTCTACCATCACCCTGGAAATACATTCCACTCACCTACCACTCCGTGTAAATAAAACCTACCTCTGACATCGCCCCTATACCTTCCTCCAATCACCTTAAAATTATTGTTCATTCGTTATGTGGGCGATCATGATCTTTCCATGACCATGATTGTTCTTAACAAATTTTCTGCAAAAGTGGTTTGCCATTGCCTTCTTCTGGGCAGTATCTGTACAAGATGGGTGACCCCAGCCATTATCAATACTCTTCAGAGATTGTCTGCTTGGCGTCAGCAGTCACATAACCAAGACATGTGATATGCACCAGCTGCTCAAATGACCATCCACCACCTGCTCCCATGGCTTCACGTGACCCTGCTCAGGGGGCTAGGCAGTGCTACACTTTGCACAAAGGTGACCTGTAGGCTAGCAAAGGGAAGAAGTGCCTTACACCTTCTTTGTTAGACACCTATCTCTTCACCCTGCCACCCTCTTAAAATTATACTTCCTTGTATCAGCCACTTGCACCCTGGGGAAAAAAAATTGTCTGTCCACTTGATCTATGCCTCTTATCATGTTGTACACCTCTACTGAGTCACCTCTCATCCTCCTTCACTTTAAAGAGAAAAGCCCTAGCTCGCTCAATCTATCCTCACAAGAGATATCCTCAAATGCAGGCAGCATCTAGTAAATCTCCTCTTCACCTTCTCTAAACTTTTGCATCCTTCCTATAATGAGGCAGAATACAATATTCCACATTGCGATAGTATTCTTTAACTTAGCAAGATTCAGCAAAGCAAAAGGACAGTTTGTGCCCAAAGAATTCCTCATGTAACAGAGTAATTGAACTGGGGCAGTGGTGTGAGCATCTTCAGACAAATCAGCCAGTTCAGGCAATTAAACGAGTGCCAGTTGCGTAGGTGTAGCAGCAGGATGCACACAACACCTTCAATAACATGAAGCTTAGAGAAGGATTAATGATATAGGCCAGTCCAATCTTAATAACAGAGTCAAAGACTTTACTGAGGTCAAATAAGGCTATCTGTAGTGCTGCTATTTTGTACTTTAATCGTGGAGTTGGCACAGAGTGAAGATAATTTCACAATTTCATGGTGTCATCTAAACAAAAGAGCTGGTCATTGACTTCAGGAAGGTGGGGTGAGGTGCATATGCTCTGTCTACATTAACAATGATAAGGCTGGATGGTTCACTGCTTCAAGTTCTAAGACTGAACACCCTGTCCTGGTTCAACCATGTGAACATCACAGCCGAGAAAGGTCGTAATACCCCTACTTCGTCAGGAGGCTAAAGAAATCCAGCATGCTGTTGTCGACCCTTATCAATATTTATCAATTAATGCATTCCATCTGCATGCATTTGCCTGGTGTGGCAAATGTTCTGTGCATTGTGGACACAGCTCAGCCCATCACAGGAACCAGCCTCACCTCTATGGACTCTCTCTACAATTCTCACTGCCTCAGTTAAGCAACCAAAATTTTCTAAAACCCCACCCACCCAGACTTTCTTTCTTTTCCCCCTCCCATTGAGCAGAAGATGCAAAGCCCTAAAAGCATGTATCACCAGGTTCAAGGATAATTCCACCTTGCTGTTATCAGACTCTTGAACGGACATTTTGTACAATAGAATGGACTCTGGATCTCACCATCTACCTCGTCAAGATCTTACATGTCATTGTCTATCTGCTCTGCACTTTCTCTGTAGCTTTTACACTTTATTCTGCATTATTATTGTTTTACCTTGTTCTATCTCAATGCACTGTGCCATGATGTCACCTTGAAAAGTTCCAAGTTCAAAGTACATTTTTTATCAAAGTATGTATGCCATATCCAGCCTTGAGATCTGTCTTCGTGCAGGCAGCCACAAAACAAAGAACCAGAGTAGAAGCAACAAAAAAAAATCCCCACACCACAAAGATCGTCAAACATCCAATGTGCAAAAAAAAGAACAAACTGTGAAAGCAATAAAACAGTAAACAAATAATACATTGATAGTGAACCACAAAGTCCCTGAAAGTGAATTTATGGCCACTGAGCCAGTTCAGTGCTTGTGGTGAACTACATATACCTGTCTGGACACGCTCGCCCCCCCCCCCCCCCGCTGACTGCTCCTGTGGCTCCTCCCACGGACCCCGGTATAAAGGCGATTGAGGTCTGAGCCTGGCCCTCAGTCTCCAGGATGTAGCATGGTGACCAATTGCTGCTTGTTCTTTCTTCCAGTCAATAAAAGCCTATATCTCGCCTCACGTCTCAGAGAGTTATTGATGGTGCATCAATGCTGTTGCTGTTCCAGGAGTCCAATGGCTGCAGACTACAGCTGCAGAGTCAGATCAGTGCAGAGCTGTGTAATACCATGTTTACTGTGCCTCTAGACTCTCAATATCAATCTCATCACTCAGACCAACATCCTCAATATTGACTCCTTAATTATGTTATCAGGCTTCCAAATCAGACACTTGATTCTGAGCCCTGTCATGCATGAAGATGATCAGGTCAAGAGAGGAAGGGGTTCAAGGAAGTTAGTGGCGTGAGTAGTGTAGAAGATTGTTGTAGGTTACAATGGGACATTTACAGGATTTGGGACTGGGCTGAGATAGAGCTCAAACCTCAAAAGTGTGAAACTATATAAAAAGCTAAACAAATGGGAGGTCGAAATTGAAGGCAGAATACAAGGTTAATGGCAGGATTCTTAGCAGTGGGAAGGAAAAGAGGGATCTTGGGGTCCACATCAGTAGATTCCTCAAGGTTTTTGAGCAAGTTGATATGGTGCTGAAGAAAGCACATTGTGTTTTGGCTTTCATTAGCTTTGAACTTGAGTTCAAGTTCCTTGACGTAATGTTGTAGCTCTATAAAACTAAAACAGCAGAGTATTGTGTTTTGTTCTGTTCCCCTAATTATAGGAAGAATGTTGAAGCTTTAGAGAGGGTGCAAAGCAGATATACCAGGTTGTCTAGATTAGAGAGAACATCCGATGCTTTTCTCTTTGGTGTGACGGAGGAGTGAGGGAGATTTGATAGAGGTGTATAAGATCTTAGAAGGCATTGATAGCCATTGCCTTTTCCTCTTGTTGAAATTGGCGAATATGAGAGAACTTAATTTTAAAGTGAGTGGGGGAAAGTATTGGGGGGAATTGTTAGAGGCAGACTTGTTAGACAGAGTGTGGTATATGTGTGGAAAACAGTGGGTGGTGGTAAAGGCAGATAATAGAGAGTTTATGAGACTCTTCAATAGGCAGATGTGTAGCGGTGTGCTACACGCAGCGCTGAAATAACGACACGTAGTCGGTGAGCTGCAGTTGCAAAAAAGGTTTATTCAAACTTCACGGCCTCGCTTTAAAGCCTTCCTGTTCCCACCCTCCCCGGGCGGGAATGCTGTAGGGGAGCGCGTATTCGCAGTCCCGTCCCGTGCGCGGGCTTTTCCTCTTGCTGGTGAAGTAGGCTTGGTGCCCTTTTTGGGACTGGCCTCAATGCCGGCGCGCGCCACTTTGTCAGCCGATTCAAGTGCACTGGGAAGTGAGTCGTCACATATGCATGAAAGAAAAATGAAGGATATATAAGAGGGAAAGGTTAGATTGATCGAGGAGTAGGTTAACAGGTTGGCAAACATCATGCGTTGAAGGGTCTGTATTGTGCTTTAATGTACTATGGTCTATGTTTTATGTTCTATGATGTCTGCTCTGAATTCTTTGTTCTATGTCCTATGTTCTACATTGTATATTTTAAGTTTTACACTCTATCAACCTGCAAAATTGAACTAAAGGGTCTTCTGCAGTTTTGTAAATATTCTATGAATCTACAACTATTCTTGAGTTTTCAAAGTTGAACTTGACTGTGTTGTATCACAGAGCTTCGTAATTCTTTGTGAAGGAGGGGTTCATACAGGGAAACCTGTCTAAATATCTGAGAGTAATTGTACCTCCGAGTATGATTTGCAGTGAGGGAAACCACTCTGTAATGTCTGGTGCAGCTTTATGACAAAGGAGCCCAGTTTCAGGCTCCCTCAAGCACTTTCAAACATGAGACATTCTTGTGGTATATGACTGTATGAAAAATGATACTCGGCTCACTCCCTGACCCCACCACCCACCCCCACTATTCATGCCTCGGTTTGCAAGGAACTCCATGTGACTCCTGAAGGACCACTTCATTGCTTCTGAGTTTGCCGTTTTTTTCTCTCCCTCTGTCTCTCTTTCTCTGTCTCCCTCCCTCTCTCCTTGGATCTCTTTCTCTACTTCTCTGTCTCTATTTCTGTTTCTGTCTCTCTCTATCTTTGTCTCTTTCACTCTCTCTCTCCGCTTCTGCCCCCTCTGTCTTTTTCTCTCTCCTTGTCTCTCTCTCTCTATGTCTCTGTATCTCTGTCTTTGTCTTTCTTTCGCTCTCTGTCTCCAGTGCTGTCTCCTCTGTTCCTTTCTGTCTCTTTCTTTTGCTCTCTTCATCTCTTCTTCTCTCTTTCTCTCTTTGTTTCTCTTTCCCTTTCTCTCTCTCTCTCTCTCTCTCTCTCTTTTCTCCCTCTCTTCCTCTACCTCTCTCTCTTATCCATTCCTCTCTCCTTCTCTGTCTGTTAATTATGTGCTGTCTGATCGAGTATGTTTGAGCTGAAGAATGACAAAACCCACTGTGTAAGAGACTGAATGATTTTCACATAACGGTATGGTCTACAAATAATACCCTCAGGTTAATTTTCACTCTTCATCCCCTGCAGACTTTGGCTAAGTTACAATATTATTACTTCCTGACCTAGCTCAATGCAACAACTTTGCTTTTTACTACATCCTTGGTCAAACAAAAAAAAAATTAACCTGGTTTGGTGTAAAAACAAATGCTGCTTATCTTTGCTCTGGCCAACCATCCCAACATACACAATTGTCATCACAAATCAACCACTGGGAGTTGGAATCCCGAATCATTATCATACCTGTCAAGTGCTACGCTTTGAAGGGCTGCTGCCCCTAAGTGCCAGAGATCCGAGGTTGGTACTGATCAGGGGTACAGCCTGTGCTCAGTTTAAAAGTTCGCTCTCTGACCTCATGTGTTTCCTCTGAGTGCTCAGCTTTCTTCCCACGTCCCAAGGATGTGCCATTTGTCAGGTAAATTGGCTGTTGTAAATTGGCCCTAGTGTGTGAATGTCTAGTAAAATCCAGAGGGAGCTAATGCAAACACTAGAAAGGGCTTAGTGCAAGTAGGTCAGCAAGAACTCAGTGAATGGACCAAATGGCCTTTTCCCATAGAGCCTTAAGAACATAAGCTATAGGAGCAGAATTCGGCCATTTGACACATTGAGTCAGCTCCACCATTTGATCATGGCTGATGCTTTATCTCTCAATGCGTGAAAGGATTGATTGTAGATGACAGAGTCAAGTCAAAGTTGGGTTTATTGTCATCTGCACAAGTATGTGCGTGCACAGTTACATTGAGAAACTTACTTGCAGCAACTTCACAGGCATATAGTATCAAATATGCAGCAATCATAAGAAGAACTTTAATTAACATATATTAAACAAAATTTTCGCAAGAAATAAACAAAATTAGAACAAGGAAAAACAATGTCAATTTTAGTGCATAGTAACATCTGTTAACAAACATTTTCCATTCAGTGCAGTTTTTTTTGATAGGCTGAATGCACTCAATATTTCCCATAGATTAGGAGGCGGGGTACTTGGGGTGCCACAGTAGCATAGAGGTTCATGCAACACTATTACAGCTCAGGGCTTTTTGGAGTTCAGAGGTCACTTCTGGTGACATTCTATAAGGAGTCTATGTATGTTCTCACTGAGGAATGTGTTGGTTTTCTCCAGGTCCCCACCTTCCTCCTCAAGTCCAAAGACATACCAGGTAGGTTAGTTGGTCATTGTAACTTGCTCTGTGACTAAGTTAGGGCTAATTGGGTTTGTCAGATGGTTTCTGAGGCAGCGTGGCTGAAAGGGCTGGAAGGGCCATACTGTACCATGAAATTAATTAACTTCCAGTCAAGATAGCGGCCGCATACTATGCTCTTTTGGTCATCTTCTGGTCAAGTCATAAAACCACTTCTTTTATGCCTTTTATGTTTCCTTTTTGTCTTAGACGTGATTCTGGAACTGTTGGCACCTGTGTGATTTGGCATTTGGAGATTGCTTGGGTGCTCCACCACTCTGCACCCTTCGAGAGGATTCCAGGAGACCAACACAGTATGTACAAACCTCGTGGTGGGCAGGCTGCGGGCCAGGGTGCAAGCTGATGTTTGAATCCATTTCGCTGATTTAAGCATCCGTTGTTTTGTCAATTAAAGCGACGAGGGAGTCTGAAACATTGGAGCAAATGGAGCGTCGGCTGCCTGCCTTTTGACTGCTCTGCTACCAGAGAGGAGCGAGCCTACTGCTGTGCCCAGAGAATGATGCCCAGGTTTTCAGTGTTTTGGATATAGACTTGTACTATGGACATTTTTTCAGTCTAATAGTTTTGGAAGTATTAGATTGATTTTGGAGTACAACAAAATTGAGGGCCAAAGGGGCTGTAACATGCTGACCAGCTCGATGTTCTATGGTCTAATAACAATAAAATGCTCTGTGGTGATCATTAACAAATGGGTACAGTATATGCTCCATTAGTTTAATTGTGGTTAGTGATTATATGAATAACTGGTAATTGGTTTATTATTGTCATATGTACCGAGACACTGTGAAAACCTTTGTTTTTTGTGCCGTACAGACAAATCATTCCAAGTGTAAGTACATTAGGTAGCAGAAAAGGCAAAATAGTAACAGACTGTAGAGTATAGGAAGTGTATGTAGATCGATATGATATGGGTCGCTATGGAAATCTGAGTAAACGTTTTACAGATGGCTCTCAGGAAATGTAACCTTATGTAACACGGGGACCATCTGTAATGAGTTTCAGTCAAATAATCAAAAAGCAGGATGGTTGAATAAAAGTGGCATTTATCTGGAATTCCCCATCTCAGTACAGGAAGAAGGTAGAACAGGACAGCTCAGTACAGGCCCTTCGGCCCACGATGTTGCGGTGATCCTTTATTCAGGAACGAGCAATTACATGAACGGCAACAGCACTATTGATTTTAGGGAAAGTAATGCATCTTCTATGAATGTAAGAACGAAAGGTATTGCACTTTTTATTCTTGTAAATAAATAGTTTCATTATGAATAATGTTTATTTCATTAATTAAAAATAAAACCCCACCACAGATGCTGCCTGATGTATTGAGTTCTTCCAGCAGTTTATACATTGCATGTTGAATCTTTTGTCTTTTCCTGATAGAAGCAGTGACTGCACAGTGCTCTATCACCGTCACCCTGCCTTCAGGTGCTTAGCTCAACTTGCATTTAATATTATATATGATATCAGAAGATCTGGCCTGGGTCTGGCCTCTACATTACTTCAGGTCTTATGTAGATTCGGCACCTCATCTGAAACTTTGACAAACTTTTAAAAATACCTGGTGGAAAATATACTGATGGGTTGCATCACATTATCCAGGGACCTAAAAGGCTACAGAAAGTGGTAGATACAGCCCAGTCCATCACAGGCAAAGCCCTCCCCAGCACTGAGCACATCTACATGGAGCACTGGCACAAGAAAGGAGCTTCCATAATCTATGGGCCCCCACCATCCAGACTATGCTCTCTTCTTGCTTCTACCATTGGACAGAAGGTACAGGAATCTTGGGTCTCTCAATGCCAGATTCAGGAACAGTTATTACCCTACAACATCAAGGTCCTGAACCAGTGTGGAAAACTTCACTCACCTTGACTCTGAACTAATTCTAAAACCTATTTTCAATCACCTTCAAGGACTCTACAATTCATGCCCTCAGTATTATTAATTTACTTCTCTAGCTATCTATCTATCAATATTTATTTATTTGCTTGCTTGCTTGCACAATGTATCTTCTTTTGCTCATCTAAAATGTTGACAAACTTCTATAGATATGTGGCAGAGAGCGTACTGACTGGCTTCATCACAGGCTGGTATGGAAACACCAATGCCCTTGATTAGTAAAGCCTACAAAAAGTAGTTGATACAGCCCAGTCCGTCACAGGTAAGGACCTCCCCACCATTGAATCATTCCAAGTGTAAGTACATTAGGTAGCAGAAAAGGCAAAATAGTAACAGACTGTAGAGTATAGGAAGTGTATGTAGATCGATATGATATGGGTCGCTATGGAAATCTGAGTAAACGTTTTACAGATGGCTCTCAGGAATTGTAACCTTATGTAACCTTACCCAGCGTGTTGTTGCAGGAAAGCAACATCCACCACTCAGGCCATGCTCTCTTCTTGCAGCTGCCGTCAGGAAGAAGGTGCAGGAGTCTCAGGGCTCACACCACCAGCTTCAGGAACAGCAACTACCCCTCAGCCATCGGGCTCTTGAACCAGTGGGGATAACTTCACTCAACTTCACTGAACTGAACTGGACCACAACCTATGGACTCATTTTCCAGGACCCATCTCATGTTCTTGGTATCTATTGCTTATTTGTTTATTTGTTTTAATTTGTATTTTCACAGTTTGTTGACTTTTGCACATTGGTTGTTCCATCATCCTGTTGGGTGCGGTCTCTCACTGATTCTACTATGTTTCTCGCATTTACTGAATATGCCCACAAGAAAGTGAATCTCAGCATTATATATGGCGACATATGTGTACTTAGATAATAAAATTACTTTGAATTTTGATGGCTTTATGTATTTTTCATTAATTCTACTGTATTTCTTTTTTTTCTGTGGATGCCTGTAAGAAAATAAATCTCAAGGCAGTCTATGGTTGCATATACGTACTTTGTAATAAATTTCCTTTGACTGATTTTGACCAGAGCCCACAACTATGTGCATCAAAATGACTTTATCAGTTGCAAAGCTTTTGAAGGTATCGTTAGGCACCACGAAGTTCCACATTCTTTCTTTGTAAGGTCAACCCAGGAAATCTCAGTGAGGGTTGTGTTCTGGAATGTGTTTTGCAAGCTTCTTTGGGGGGGGGGGGAGGGGGGGTTCTATTAGAGCTACACGGGAAAAGGGTTCAAACCTCAAGAGGAATTCTTTCCCTCTTTGTATTGAAGCCTTTTACCACACTCGAGATCTGTAACTGTGGTCCCTGCCTTCTTTCACTCTGATTTGTTGTCAGTTTCTGTTCTGCATTCCACTCTCAGTCCATTAATTTCCTGCCTGGGGGGCAGTGGATTGTTAAATGGCTGTTTAGACAAGTCAGAAAAAGATTTGCAAATGATCAAAATTCCAGGCTGATTCTGGCTCAGGGGCTTCCTTTGAACCCAGTCAAATTAGATTTTCTTTTCTGGGTAGCTATTTAACCACTGCTTCCACTGATGTGGTGGTGGGGGGGGAGGGGGAGTGGATAGGAAGGGGAGTTGGTCTGATGATCTGCAGGCCTATGGAGTTCAACTGTTTTGATGTGGTTGAGAAACAGGATGGTAATTTTATCTGAGGTTCTTTCAGTAAAGCTCTTCACTATCTTAATTCCTGTATGTTCCTTTACTAGATTCCTTCCTGCACGCTATAACTGTTTATCAGCAATCTTCAGCTCCTTCATTTCATTCTCTCTTTCTCACCTTCATTCTCTTCCCCTCTCGGTCATTCTAACATACTATACCACTTTCTGAGCTTTCTTTTTTCCTGCCTGCCGGATTTGTCTCTTAATCTGTAAATCGCTTGCAGTGCTGATAGCATAGCGGTTAGTGTAATGTTAACAGTGCCAGTGCTCTAGGTTCGGTTCCAGCCGCAGTTCTGATAGGTGTTCGTATGTTCTCCCCGTTTCTGCTCAAGTCTTCAGCCGCATTCCAAGTACGTACGTGTTTGTAGATTGATCGGTCACTTGAGTGACCTGTGGACTCTTTGGCCAGAAGGACCTGTTATTGTGTTGCATTTCTAAATTTTAAAAAAATGGTAGTTTAGAGGTTTGCATAATGATTTACAATGGTAACAATCAGCAACCGAGATTCAATTCCCACCAGTGTCTGTAAGGAGTTTGAGCACATACTCTCTCAGAGCAGCTCAGGATGGGTCAGGAACATGGAACTGGACCTATGTAGGACTTTATGCCAGTCAGGATGACTTACTCAGTGTCTCTACATGGGAAAAAAAGCATTGGAGATTGTTATACATGGTGGCATAGATTGGCAGCATGGTAGTGTAGTAGTTAATGTAATGGCTTACAGAGCCAGCAATCAGATAATTGGAGTTTGATTCCCACTACTGTCTATAAAGAGATTTTATGTTCTACCGTGACCATGTGGGATTCTTGATTAGCCAGGGCATCAAAGGGTATGAGGTGAAAGCAGGGGAGCGGGGATGACTGGAAGAATTGGATCAGCCCATGATTGAATGGCAGAGTAGACTCGAAGGGTCGAATGGCCTAATTCTGTTCCTATATTTTATGATCTTATGGTTTCCTCTGGGTTTTCTGGTTTCCTGCCGCCTTCCAAAGACATACAGTTAGGGTTAGTAAGTTATGAGGATGCTATGATGCTATGTTGGCACTGGAAGCAAGGCGAGTCTCGCAGGCTGCCCAACACAACGCTCGCTGATTTGATTTGACGCAAACAATGCATTTCACAGTATATTTCAATATTTCAGAGGGCTATGGATAACCCTAGGAATTTCTAAGGTAGGGACATGTTTGGTGCAACTTTGCTGAAGGGCCTGTATTGTGCTATAGGTTTTCTATGTTTTTAATGTACATGTGACAAATAAAGCCAATCTTTCATCTTTAGTCTTCTCTCTCCATCACTCTCTCTCTCTTTGCCTCTTTGAAGGACTCAATATCAATCTTTTTTTGGTTTTACTTTCATTTGCATCTGAGTCTCTCTCTCTCTCTCTCTCTCTCTCTCTCTCTCTCTATCTATCTCCTTCTCTCTCCCTCTCTTCCTCCATCTCTCTCATTTTCTCTCCCTCACTATCCTCCTGACACATTTCTCTATTTCCCCTTCCCTCCCCCTCTGTCTCTCACTCTCTCTCACTATCTCTGTCAATATACCTTCCCATGCATATCCCATAAGGACTGATTTCAATCTTGTATCTTAAAGCCACTTGATGCGAGACATGTAGAGGTGGGGATTGTGGGGATGGTAGAAAAAGAATTGATTTTCAGGTATTAACTGGGCCCTTACAGATGGAGTTAAGAAGAGTCTGTTAAGATTAGCACAAAGTGTATAGGTGCTAGAATCAATTATCCTACACACACTCCACATGTTATATAACTGTATCACAACACTGCAGCAGAAGTGTCAAGTGCATTTTAATTACAGCAATTCACAAACTCTGACTGCTATCATGAAGATCAGAACAAATGCAGTGGGTAATTGGTCAGCAATCAGGTGTCCTGATCTGAATTAATTATGTTCCTGTGCCCAAGGCTAATTGCCAATCAACCTTGTATCAGGGCAACATCTTCACCAAATCAGTTTAGTCCTTTGCTTAAATGACCGAAAGATAGGATGCAGATCTCTCAGATGCCTTCTCTCCTGAGTTGGTGTGACACTGAGTCAGATCACAAGTGGATCTTCCTAGTCTTTGCCATACCCCTGTGGGGATGTTGTACTGAGGGCTTGATTCCATCATTGAGTCATCCATGTTGTAAGGCTGTACAAGAAGAGGTAGACACACTGGAGGGCTGAGCTCACAGGACTTGAAGGCAGAGACGGTGGCACAACGTTTACTCCTGCCTTACCCTCCCAGAATTAGAATCAGATTTATTATCACAGGAAGTAGAGGGCATTGATGTGCTTTCACAAAGGTTCCAAAAGTTCAAAGTATTAAACTACATGTATGTCACCATGTACAACTCTGAGGTTCATTTTCTTGCAGGCATACTCAATAATCCATAATAGAATAACTACCATAGTAGAATCAATGAAAGACTGCACCACCTTGGGTACTCAGTGACAACAAGCTGTGTGAAGACAAAAATAATAAAAATAATAAATAAATAAGCAATAAGTATTGAGAACATGAGATGATGAGTCCCTGAAAATAAGTCCATGGGTTGTGGGAAATGTTTATTGATGGGACAAGTGAAGTTATCCCCTCTGATTCAACAGACAGATAGCTGAGGGGTGATAACTGTTCCTGAACCTGGTGCTGTGAGTCCTGAGGCTCCTGTACCTTCTTCCGGATGACAGCAGCGAGAAGAGAGCACGTCCTAGGCGGTGGGCATCCCTGATGATGGATACTGCTAACCTATATCAGTGCTTCTAGTAGATGTGCTCATTGGTGGGGAGGGCTTTACCGGTGGGAGGTTTTCCATTCAAATACATTGGTGTTTCCATACTAGGCTGTGATGCAGCCAGTCAACATACTCTGCATTGGACATCTAAAGAAGTTGTAACATCTATGTGGCTGGATTAGATTCCGATTCAGTTTCAGGTTTTTTTTTATATATCATATCTACAGTGAAATGCACCATTTATTCTTCTCCATGATCAGCTGAGTTCCTCCAGCATTTTGTGTGAGCAGCTGCCACACATGTTGTATGCCCCATTCTGACTTTCGAAGAACCTCGGGATCACAAAATCACGACGTTCTACCAGTGGGACTGGTTCTGTTTGGAATTTTGGGCTGGGAACGCAGGGATGGTCAATGTGAAAGCAAACGAACCAAGTTACATCAGCAAAAAGTGAATCAGAACTCTATTGATGTAAAGCAGTAACTAAAGTACATTTCTTTCACTTGAGTTGCTATACTCTGTATATAATTGGACCAGTTTGGATAGTACTGCAGTTCCATCCACCCTGAACTGCCATTTCTTTGTGTCCCCTCCATAGGACACAGGACACAGGTGAAGATGTCATCTCAGAAAACACTGGGATGGTTGTCATGGATGTGGGTTTCTGAGATGGGGATGGAGATAATATTTACAGATGCAGTGTAGAAAGCAAATTAGTTCCCAATACATAACAGCTTGGTGCAGCAACAGCCCATGAGCACAGTAATTGCCAGTGAGTTATGAACAGAGTCTAGATCAGGGGTTCCCAACCTGGGGTCTCCAGACACCCCACTTCATGACTGGGGTCAATGGCATAAAAGGGCTGTGAACCCCTGGCTTAGGCTATCACAAAAAACAGCTGCTCCTCCACTGCCGTGGGAAAGCAGCGAACATAATCAAGGACCTGGCATTCTGTCCTCTCATCCCTCCCATCAGGTAGAAGGTACTGCCAAATAAGAACTAGGATTGTTAGGCTGGGTAACAGTTTCCTCACCCAGCCTGAACACCCTCCTGCCACCCAGTATGTGTGTATGTATGACAGTGCAGTAGCATTATGCTGTCGTATATGCACAGTATGTATACGTACGTAAGCTGTTTACACAGTACTGTATTTGTTAACGTGGAGTGGAGGATGAGTTTGAAAATCTGATGGGAACAAAGGATGTTGGGAATGGCAAGGGCGGAGCACGGTGGGACAGGTGGTAGAGGAGTGCAAGGGTGGGGATGGCGCAGGGGCAGACACACTCAACCCTGAGACACCAGGCAAGGTTATTTGATATCAAACAATTGGTTTCTTGATCATTACAGAATACCTCTCTGGTTCTTCCCACTCCCTCCCCTCTCTCCTCACCTTTTCCCAACCATGATTCCTCTCTCCCTGCCCCCTTCCCACTCTGAGACCTCAGTAGAGACCCATATCAGAATCAGGTTTATCATCACTCACACTATATCATCTTTTTTTTCTTGGGTGGGGGGGTACTGTGCCCTCCCCCCAATATTAAATATCACAACAGTTCTGTGCAAAAGTCCAGGGCTCCCTAGCTAAATATATAGATATATATATATATATATATATATATATGCCTAAGTCTTTTGCACAGTACTGTACATCTACAAAATACTTTTTAAATCATCTGTTTATATTGTGTTAATACTATTTTATGTGTTTTGCAACTTAGTCCCAGAGCAATGTTGTACCATTTAGCTGTATACATGTGTACAGCTGAATGACTATAGACTTGAACTTGAACTTGAATTTGAACTCTCGACCTCACAATCTCTCTTTGCGGCCCTTGCACCTTGTTGTTGACATTCCTTGCATTTTCTCCGAACCTGTAACACTATATTCTGTATTTTGTTTTATTTTCAATGGTACTGCCTAGATGTACGGAAAGATCTGTCTGACTGGTACAAAAGCCAAAACCTATTCACTGTATCACAGTGTTATAACAATAATAAAACAGTTACTAATTACAGAAGCATCATGAGTAATTGCTGGTGACATGGTCAACTATTTACATTCACCTAGCGGAGTTGCAGATTCCTACATTCCCTGTCTCTCAGCCTAGCCTCTGCTGGCTGCTATTGAGTGAAATGCCTCTTTGAAATGTGTACACAGCCAGGAGAGAGTTTATGAATGTTACCTTCAATCCTGATGAGAAAACAGGGCCTGAGAGAATCTATCAACTCAACATTAGCACTTCATACTGAGTTATCGGAAGAATTGTCGCAAAAAGATTGAGAAGCAAATTCAGATTAGAGGCCTCCAGAGAAAATAGCTACACACATTGAGATATGAAATCAATTTACATTCTATTAATACTCTTTCCATCCTGTTTTAGAAGGAGGATGGATAGAGATTTCATTTATTCCTGGGAGGCGGCTGAGTGGAAGACCAGCTTGCTTAGTTCATTGGGTAATCCACATCAACCGATGCTGTAAACATTAGTGTGACGGATGGATCTGGCATTTGAACTCATATCCCAGACTGCAAGAAGGGAAATTCACAAGGCTCTTGCGGTTTTTCAGCTGTCTTAATCTTTGAATGAAAAGTTAAAGAGAATCTCTTTCTGAGCTGGGTTGTTGCTGCCTGTCACAGCAATTGGAGCTACCCCGATTCCTGGACGATAAAGAAAATCTCAGGAGGAGAACTCTTGCTTACAGAGCCAACATGTGTAAAAACACTTGCTTCTCCTGCAAGTCTACCCCACTTGCAAATAGGAAATAATTTTGGACATATTATCTCTCCCTTGATTTTATACCTTGATATTTGTGTATGAAACTATTTGGTCCAGCTGCCATTTATCTTCATACAGAAGGTGAAATTGAATTACAATTGTGTAATATGTACACTCAGTGACCATTTTATTAGGTACCTCTTGTACCTAACAATGAAGCCTCTGAGTATGTGCTCATGGTCTTCCACTGCTGTAGCTAATCCACTTTAAGATTCAATGTGTTGTGCATTCAAAGATGCCCTTCTGCACCCCACTGTTGTAATACGTGGTTATTTGAGTTACTGTCACTCTCCTGTCAGCTTGAACCAGTCTGGCCAACCTCTTCTGACCTATCTCTTCAGCACAATACTTTCACCCATAGAAATCTCAGTCACTAGATTTTTTTCTGTTTCTCATGCCATTCTCTGTAAACTATAGAAACTGTTGTGTGTGAAAATCCAAGAAAATCTGTAGTTTCTGAGATGCTTAAACCACTCTGTCTGGCATCAGCAATCATTCCATGGTCAAAGTCACTTAAATCACATTTCTTCCCCATTTTGGTCGGAACAACAACTGAATCTCTTGACCATGTCTGCATGCTTTTCTGCTTTGAGTTTGCTCCTACATGATAGGCTGATTGGATATTTGCAAGGGCCTGTATGAGTAGGTCTACAGGTAGAGCCTTGAAAGCACAAATCACCAGGCTCAAAGCTAACTTCTATATCGCTATTTTGAGACTAGTACAATAAAATGGACTCTTAACCTCACAATCTATCTCAATATTACCTTGCACCTTATTGTTTACCTGTACTGCACTTTCTGTAACAAGAGAAAATCTGCAGATGCTAGAAATCCAAGTAACATACACAATATGGTGGAGGAACTCAGCAGGCCAGGCAGCATCTATGGAAGAAAGTTCAGTCGACTTTTCGGGCCGAGAACCTTCAGCAGGAAGAAAAAAAAGATGAAGAGTAGATTTCAAAGATGAGAGGAAGGGAGAGAGAAATACAAAGTGAAACTGGGAGTGGGAGGGGTGAAGTAAATAGCTGGGAAGTTGATTTGTGAAAGAGATACAGGGCTGGAGAAGGGGGAGTCTGACAGGTGAGGAGAAAAGGCCATGGAAGAAAAAAAAAGGGGGAGGAGCATCAGGGAGGCGACGGGTAGGCAAGAAGATGAGGTGAAAGAGAGAAAAGAGGATGGGGACTCGTGAAGGAGAGGGTGATGGAGGGGGGCATTACTGGAAGTTTGGGAAATCAGGTTGATGCCATTAGGTTGGAGGCTGCCCAGATGCAATATAAGGTGTTGTTCCTCCAACCTGAGCGTGGCCTCGTTGCGACTGTAGAGGAGGCCATGGATTGACTTATCGGAATGGGAATGGGAAGTCGAGTTAAAATGGGTGGCCAGTGGGAGATCCCGCTTCTTCTGGCAGACAGAGTGTAGATGCTCAGCAAAACGGTCTCCCAATCTACGTCGGATCTCACTATTCTTGTATCATTCCTGGTGGTCCTGCTGGCTTCTGCTGGAAGCTTGATGGTTTTGAAGCTGTAGCACTTTGCAGCGAAGTATAAACATTTATTTTTAAATCAGCCTTGAGCGCCTTCTATGAAAGCCCAGACAAAGTGTTTTGTTTTAATGCAGGAAAAGGCTTCATTGAATTTATAACTAATGGTGATTTGTTTGAACAAGATACATTTCTTAGAAGACTGAACACTTTATCACTTGGTATTCCAAGTGCAGCTCACCTCCTACAGGAAGAGCTCATCAGCAGGCGAGACATTCACACAAACAAGCCATTTGGGAGGTCAAGGAAGGCTGAAGAACCATACAAACCTCAGTAAAGACTGATGGTTCTGCACTAACCCTTAAGGCACAGTTTGTCTAAGAGCGTCTTCATTGCTGGTTGTTTGAAGACAATTACCACACATTATCTTCTCAGCACAGCAAAGATTATGCCTGTCTTGTGCCTGGCAGTTCAGATACCAGATATGAGGATCAGATTCATAGAGAACACTACAGCAAAGAAACAGGCCCTTCAACCCTTCTAGTCCGTGCTGAAAGTTAATCTGCCTAGTCTGGCTGCATCACGGTCTGGCATGGAAAGACCAATGCCTTTGAGCAGAAATTACTACAAAAGGTAGTGGATTCAGCCCAGGGCATAAGTTCTCACAACCACTGAGCACATCTACATGAAACACTGTTGTAGGAAAGCTGTATTCATCATCAGAGATCATCACCAACAAGTCCATGCTCTTTTCTCACAGCTGCCATCTAACAGAAGGTACAGAAGCCTCAGGACACCAGGTTGAAAAACAGTTACTAACCCTCTAGCCATCAGGGTCTTGAGCAAAAGAGGATAACTGGACTATTTTGCCCATCCATTGAAATGTTCCCACAAGCAATGATCTCACTTTAAGGACTCTTTATCTCATTTTCTCGCTTTTTTATTGCTGTCTATTTCTATTTGCATTTGCACAGTTTGTTGTCTTTTGCACTCTGCTTGATCTTTCATTGATCGTGTTATAGTTACTATTCTAAAGATTTACTGAGTGTGCCAGCAGGAAAATTAATCTCAGGATTGTATATGGTGACATATTTATACTTTGATAATAACATTTGCATTGAACTTTTGAACCTTTGAACATGCACCTCGACCATTGCCCTTCACTGATATCCATGTACCTGTCCAGATTTCTCTTAAATGTTGAAATTGACTCTCTGTCTACACTCTCATTACCCTCTGAGTGAAGAAGATCCCCTCATGTTCCCCTTTCACCTTTCACCCTTAACTCATGTCCTCTAGTTCTAGTCTCACCCATCCTCAATGGAAAAAGCCTTCTTATATTTACCCTATCTACACCCCTCAGAATTATGTGTATCTCCCCCCAATCTTCTACGTTCAGGGAAATAAACTTCAAACTGATTCAACCTTTCCCTATGACTCAGGTCCTCAGGTCATCACAACATCCTTGCAAATTTTTTCTGCACTCCTTCAATCTTATTTACATTCTTCCTATAGGTAGGTGATCATAATGGACACAATACTCCAAATTAAATTCCAACATCTGACTTTTCAAATCAGCTTTGGAAGCCAAAAACAAGTGGAATCTAAATCTACAGCACCTGAAAGGCAGGAGGAACAATTTCATCTGCACTCCTTTGTACTGAGATAATTGTATCAAAGTTTGAGCTCCAGGGACTTCACACTTTGAAAGGAAAATGGATTGTACTGAACACATTTGAAATTAGAAGAACACAAAATCCCTTTTCAGAAACAATAAATTTTGTTTTTGAAGTCAAAACAACTTAATTCAGAGGCAGAGGATGAGGGAGTGAGAAAGGGAGAGAAAGAGAGGAAAGGAGAGAGAGGGAGGGGGAGAGAAGGAGGTGAGATGGGGAAAAGGGGAAGGGGAGGCAGAAATAAATAAAAGAGGAAAAATGCATAAATGGGGATATGGCAGGATAGAATTGGGAGAGGAAGTGATAGAGAAAATGAAAAGAGCAAGAGGTTGAGAGATAAAATGAAAAAAATAGAGATAGAGAGATACATTCTGTAGCCATTTTATTAGGTACTCCTGTACAGCAGCTTGTTAACACAAATATCTAATCAGCCAGTCACGTGGCAGCAACTCAATGCATAACACCATGCAGACATGGTCAAGAGGTTCAGTTGTCATTCAGACCGAACATCAGAATGTGGAAGAAATCCTGAGTGACAGGAGAGGTATAAGAGGATTGAAGGATCCAAAGTTGCTCCACTGTTCAAGAAAGCCTATAAAAATAAACCAGGAAACTATAGGCCAGTGAGCTTAACCTCAGTAGTGGGAAAATTATTGGAAGGTATTCTGAGGAGCTGGATATGGAAGCATTTGGATAAACATAGACTGATTAAGGATAGTCAGCATAGCTTTGTGCATGGTGAGTCATGTCTAGCCAATCTTATAGAGTTTTTTGAGAAAATTATCAGGAACATTAATGAAGACAAGGCAGTGAATGGTGTCTCCATCGACTTTAGTAAGGTGTTTGACAAGGTTCCACATGAGAAGTTGGTCAAGAAGGTTCAGTCTCTTGGTAGTCAAGATGAGGTTGTAAACTGGGATTAGACATTCGCTTTGTGGGAGAGCTGGTAGTCATCTACTTCAACAATAGGATGGTAATCTGGTTAACTGGATCGGCAAATTTGTGGATGACACCAAGATTGAGGATGTAGTGGACAGTGAGGAAAGCTATCATGGCTTGCAGTGGGATCTGGGTCAACTGGAAAAATGGGCTGAAAAATTACAGGTGGAATTTAATGCAAACAAGTGTGAGGCATTGCATTTTGGTAGGACCTCCAGGGTGGATCTTACACAGTAAATGGTAAAGCACTGAGAAGTGTGGTAGAACAAAGGGATCTGGGAATACAGGTCCATAATTCATTGAAAGTGGCATCACAGGTAGATAAGCTTGTAAAGAAAGCTTTTGGCCTATTGGCCTTCAGAAATCAAAGTATTGAGCGCAGGAGATAGGATGTTATGTTGAAGTTGCATAAGACACTGGTGAGGCCTAATTTGGAATATTGTGTGCAGTTTTGGTCATCTACTTACTGAAAAGATGGAGATAAGGTTGAAGGAGTACAGAGAAAATTTAGGAGGGCTTTGCTGGGTCTGGAGGACCGGAGTTATAAGGAATGCTTGAATAGTTTAGGACTGCATTCTTTAGAATATTTGTTATTTGACTGAGGGATACAAAGTTATGAGGGGCATAGAAAGAGTATGTACAAGCAGGCTTTTTCCACTGTTTGGGTGAACTACAACCAGAGGTCATGGGTTAAGGGTGAAAGGTGAGAAGTTTAAGGGGAAACCTCTTCACTCAGATGGTGTTGAGCATGTGGAAGTAGCTGCCAGCCCAAGTGGTGTATGCAAGTTCAATTTTAAAGTTTAAGCAAAGTTTGGATAGGAATGTGGTTGGTTTTGGCATAGACTAGATGGGCTGAAGAGCCTGTTTCTATGCTGTACTTTTCTAAGGCTGTATAACTCTAGAAAAAAATCATGGAGATTGAAATTATGGGAAATCTACCAAATGGGTGTAGACCAGTTGGCATTCCATACCTGGCGCATCTCTAAAAGGAACTCACTGTCTATCAAATTAACTTAGCAGTGCAAAAATAAGAAATTCAAAATGTAGTGAGGTGCTTTTCATGGGCGTGATGATCTTTCAGAAATCGGATGACAGAGGGAAAGAAGCTGCTCCTGAATCATTGAGTGTGTGCTTTCAGATTCCTGTACCCATTCTTGATGGTAGCAATGGCAACAGGGCATGTCCAGGGTGATGAGGGACCTTAATGTGAAATGCGTCTTCTTGAGGCATCACTCCTTGAATGAAGTCTTGGATACTTAGGAGGCTAGTACCTACGATGTGGCTGACTAAGCTTACAACTCTCTGCACCCCCTCCCATACTAGATGGTGATGCAGCCTGTCAGAATGCTCTCCACAGGGCATCTATAGAAATTTTCAGGTGTCTTTAGCGACATATCAAATCTCCTCAAACTCTCAATGAAATATAGCCACTGCTGTGCCTTCTTTGTAGCTGCATTGATACGTTGGGCCCAGGATAGATCCTCAGAGATGTTGACAACTGGGAACTTGAAATTGTTCACTCATTCCACTTCTGATCCCTCTGAGGATGGTTGTGTGCTCCCTCATCTTACAATTTCTGCAGTCCACAATGAGTTATTTAGTCTTACTGATGTTGAGTGCAAGATTATTGCTGCAACACCACTCAACAAGCTGGTATATCTCACCCCTGTACATCCTCTCATCACCATCTGAAATTCTGCCAACAATAGTTGTGTCGTCAGTAGGTTTATAGATGGCATTTGAGCTGTTCCTAGCTATGTAGTCATGGTTACAGAGAGAGTAGAGCACTGTTAATTGTCAGTGAGGTGTGATGTTATTTCTGATCTGCATAGATTGTGATCTTCTGGTTCAGAAGTCAAGAATCCAGCTGCAGAGAGAGGTACAGAGGCTCAGGTTCTGGAACTTTTCAAACAGCACTGTAGGAATGATTGTGTTAAATGCTGAACTCCAGTCAATAAACAGCATCCTGATGTAAGTATTTGTATTGTCCAGGTGATTCAAGGCTACGTGAAAAGTTAATAAAGTCCCATCCACTGTAGATCTACTGTGGCAATAGGTAAATTGTAGTGGGTCCAGATCTTTGCTGAGACAGGAGTTAATTCTAGCCATAACCAGTTTCTCAAAGCATTTCATCAATCTAGATGTGAGTGCAACAGGTAAATGGTCATTAGGGCAGCTCGCCCTGCTCTCCTTGGTTCAAACCCTCAGTTTGTGTGAGAGTCATTCAGTGAGAGAACCTGGGGCATGCTGAAGTGCTGGTTTATGGACTGCAGTTTTTGAATATCTTTGTGGGCTCGCTATTACTTGGTGGATGATGAGGAGGCTGATGCTTTCTGCTAGAGCAAATGGGAGGGGAGGGGGAGGAGGTGGTTGATGCTTTGCTACCGTTTGTGTGTGGCTTTGGGGTTCTATCATTTTTCTGTCATTCATCCTTTGTTGTTTTCTTCTGTTTCATGTGTAATGCTCTGGTAAAGATTTCTACTGCTATGTTGTGAGGTGTTTTTTTGTAGCAGTTTTCTGTAAAAACAGTGTGCACTGTTGGTAAGAGTGTTTTGGCTTTGGCTAAAGATAAGAAGCCATGTTGTCCAACTTAGGAATGTTGTGTCAGCCAATCAGGATTGTGGGATCTGGAGAAGGTTCCAGAGAGCTTGGCGGGAAGAAATTTCTGAAGGTCAGTACTCTGACTTGGGGTCCTTTTTGCAGGAGCCTCAGAGTGGAGTGGAAGGGAAGATGCCACAGACTGCCATTGGAAGGAGAGTCCCCATTGCAAAAAGTGCTTTATACAGATGAATGTCTCCAAGGAGGAAGGACCAATCCTCTCAAGAGAGTCAATTCATTCAAGATGGTCTTTGAAGGAAATTAGAACTGTGGTGGGTGCTTTCATGTAGACCATGGGTACAGCATATGAGTTTAGTGATACATCCCCTAACTACTCCAAAAATGAACTCTAATGTTTATGAGCACATGGTACTGGTTTAACTGTAATGGGCCTTTTTTTAATCTTTCTTTTCTTTTTTTTCCTGTAACTGTAAAATTGGTAAATATACTTCCTTTATAATTTTATGTTGGTGTATGATCTTTCATTTCTGGGCTATTGATAATTGTGTATGGGTATTCTTTACACAACATTCACTTAAATCGAGGTTCCATTAATCAGAACATCATGACATACCTGTTCGATTGATCTCCAAATCATACCAGCCCTAGACATATATTGCATATGCAGTATTGCTTATGAAAGGAGTTAGCTAATGAGCCAAATGGGTGTATGAGTCCTGGTGAGAGGGTTACATGTGGATGTCTCCCAAGAGTAAGAATTACAGGTTGTGCACTATATACATCCTCTGAGATTAAATGGAACAATTAAACCACCATTTCCAGACAAGTTCTGAAAGATTGTTGTGAATTTTCAACGATATCACTTCTCAGAATCAGAATCAGATTTACTGTCACTGACATGTGCCGTGAAATTTGATTTTTGGCAGCAGTACAGAGCAAGACATAAAAATTGCCAGACGTTGCTAAGATATATTATTAGTACAAAAGAGGTATAGCTAGGTATTGTTCATGGGTTCATGGACTGTTCAGAAATCTATCGGTTGTGGGAAGAGATTCTTAAATTGTTGAGTGTGGGTCTTTAGGCTTTCTAGAGATCATGAGATTAGAAAATATAGGAGCAGAATTGGGTCATTTGGCCCATTGTGTCTGCTCTGCAATTTCATCATGGGTGAGCCAAATTTCCTCTCAGTCCCAATCTCCTTTCTCCCTGTATCCCTTCATGCATTGACCAATCAAGAATCTAACAACCTGCATAAATATACATAAAGAATTGGCCTCAACAGCTGCCTGTGGAAAAGAATTCCACAGATTCACCAATCTCTGGTTAAAGAAATTCTTCCTGATCTCCACTCTAAAAGGATGCCCCCCTATTTTGACTCTCCCACCATAGGAAGCACTTTCCCATATCCACTCTATCAAGGCCTTTCACCATTCAATAGGGTTCAATTATTCTTATTCTTCTGAACTCCAGTAAATACAGGCCCAGAGCCAACAAACACTCTTCATATAACAAGCCATATAATCCTGGAATCATTTTGTGAGCCTCCTTTGAACCCACTCCAGTTTCAGCACATCCTTTCTAAGATAAGGGGCCCATAAATGCTCACAAAGCTACAAGTGAGGCTTCAACGGTACTTTATAGAGTCTCAACATTATATTCTTGCTTTTATATTCGTGTCCTCTTGAAATGAATGTTAACATCACATTCTGCAAATTAACCTTTAGGGAATCCTGCACAAGGACTCCCAAATCCCTTTGCACCTCAGTTTTTTTTGTATTTTCTCTATTTAAAAAATAGTCAACCTTTTCATTGCTTCTACCAAAGAGCTTGACAATACGCTTCCCAACACACTTCTGTGCCACTTCTTTGCCCATTCTCCTAATCTGTCTGTCCTTTTGTAGCTTCTCTACTTCCTCAGAACTATACTGCCCCTCCATCTGTCTTCATATCACCTGTAAACTTTGCAACAAAGCCGTGAATTTCATCATCCAAATCATTGACATATAACATAAAAATTATTGGTCCCAACACAAGGCTCTGTGGAACACCATTAGTCACTGGCAGCCAATCAGAAAAGGCTCCCACTCTTTGACTCCTTCAATCAGCTACTGCTTTATCTATGCTAAAATCTTTCCTGTAATACCATGGGCTTATGGCTTTTTAAGGACCCTCATGTGTGGCACCTTGCTAAAGGCCTTCTGAAAATCCAAGTACACAAAGTTAACTGATTCTCTTTGTCTATTTTGCTTGTTATTTCTTCAAATATTTCCAACAGATCTATCAGGCAAGATTTTCCCTTGAGGAAACTATGGCCTATTAAATCAAGTACCTCCAAGTACCCTGAGACCTCATCCTTAATAATCAACTCCAACATCTTCCCAGCCATTGAGGTCAGACTAACTGGCCTATAGTTTTCTTTCTTCTGCCCCTCTCCTTTCTCGAAGAGTGGGGTGACATTTTCAATTTTCTGACTTCTGGAACCATTCCAGTATCTAGTATTTCTTGAACACAATATCTGGGGTGTACACTATTTAGTCCAGGTGACATATCTATGTTCAGACTTTTCAGTTTCCCAAGAACCTTCTCACTATCTGAATCTTCACATGTTTCATGACCCCCCCCCCCCCCCCACACCTGGAACTTCCACCATACGGCGTGTCTTCCACAGTGAAGATTGATGCAAAATACTTATTCAGTTCATTCACCATTTCCTTGTTCCCTATTACTATCTCTCCAGCACTGTTTTCCAGCGGTCCAATATCCACTCACACCTCTCCTTTACACTTTGTGTCTGAAGAAACTCTTGGTATTCTCCTTGATATGACTGACTTGCTTACTTTGGCATTCCATCTTTATCTTCTAAAGGACTTTTTTAGTTACCCTCTGTAAGTTTTTAAAAGCTTCCCAATCCTCTAACATCTCACGCATATTTGCTCTATTATGTGTCCTCTCTTAGGCTTTTATGCTGGTTTTGACTTCTCTTGTTAGCCATGGTTGAGTCATCGTTCCTTTAGAATACTTCTTCCTCCTGTGCCTTCCAGGAATTCCAGCTATTTGTATTTCCTTCCAGATGATAGTAATATGAAAGACCATGTCATTGATCAGGGTTCCCAACCTTTTTGTGCTATGGCCCCTTACTATTAACCCCTGCCCTAGTTGGAGTGGTTCCTTCATAATGGATCGAACTCTCTTCAGGCACCACCATTTGAAGACGTCCTTGATGGTGTGAGGGTTGTGCCCATGATGGATCTGCATCTACAACCATCTGCAGACTTTTTCGATCCTATGTCTTGGAGCTTCCATACTAAACTCTGACATAACCAGTCAGAATGTTCTCCTCTGTACACCTGTAGAAATTTGCAGAGTCTTTGGTGACATCTTTCCTCTCAACTCAAAGCAGCACTGATCAAATCTACTTAATCTCTTCTCATAGATCTCCTTCCCGAGGAGCTATTTGAATAACCTTCATTCTGTCCTTCATAAACGTATCCTCTCTAGGCAATATTCCTGCAAGATGTGTCCTCTTGTGATAAAGTCCAACATATTGCCTGCCTTCACAAAGCTTGCTGAACTGACATGTTCAATTCCAATGACTCATGCACGGGACACAAAGAACACTCTGAACTCTTTCAATTTTCTAAACTATATTTTTCTCGACCAGAGATGCTGCAGAGAAGATTTAAAACATGCTGCCTGGATTAGAGGTCATATCTTATGAGGATAGGGTTGAGAGATCCAGGGCTTATCTCTTTAGAGTGAAGGAGGATGAGTGGTGACTTGGTAGAGGTGTACAAGATGATAAGAGACATAGTTAGACCATAGAGCTAGAGATTTTCTCTCCTATGTGGAAATGGCTAATACAAACGGATATAATTTTAAGGTGATGGGTGGAAAGTATAGGGGGGGATGTTAGAGGTAGATTTTTTACATATTTCACTATATGTTTTAATATCCGTGTGTTAAGTAAATGATAAATAAATGGATCAGATTCTGTATAAGTCATGCCCTGGTTTTACTGCAAAATACAAAACAAGGAAACAGTGAAGCGCACCGAAAGGATTCAGATGCTTATAGAGGGTGCAAAGGAGATTTACCAGAATGCTCTCTGAATTAGAGAAATGTCTTATGACGATAGGTTGAGCAAACTAGGGCTTTTCTCTTTCAAGTGAAGGAGATTATGATAGAGGTGTGCAAGACGATAAGAGACATTGATCAGGACATTGATAGCCAGAGACATTTTACCAGGGCAGAAACAGCATAAGTTAAGGTGATTGAAGGAAAGTACAGGGGTGGGCGTAATACCAGAGGTAAATTTTTTACACAGAGAATGGTGGGTGCATGGAACCCCAGGGATGGTGGTTGAACCAGGTTCATTAGGACTGTTTAGGAGACTCTTAGATAGGCAAATGGCTGAAAGGAAAATGGAGGGCTATGTTTTGATCTTAGAGCAGGTAAGTAATCCGGCACAACACTGAGCTGATGCGCCTGCAGTGTGCTATACGTTGTATAGTGTAAAGAGTGATGCAGCAAGGAAGAAATAAAGAGAGGATGACAGATAAAGTGGCCAGATAGAAATTAACATCTTGGGGCTCTCTTCGTGATTGAGGGCAAAAAACACTTTCGCTTACCTCTCAGGGAACCACAAGTCTAAGAAAATTGAGGATTAGTTGCTAAATAAAAATTATGCTGGAGAAATTAATGGGACTGATAGCCATTAAGTCTCAAAGCTCTAATAATTTGAACCCTAGTGTGCTAAAGATGTAGCCATAGAAACAGTGATAAATTTCTTATCGTTTTCCAAAATGCTATTGATCACTGAACAGTTCTTCTGAATTGCTTTGGTGCCAAATGTAACTGCGTTGTTTTATGAAGGGAGGGAGGGAGGGAGAGGGAGAGAGGGAGAGGGAGAGAGAGAGAAAGTGAGAAAGAGAGAGAGAGAAAAAGAGAGAAACTAACTCTCAGGCAATAATGGATTGGTAAACCTAGCTTTAGCAATGGGGAAGTTGATAAAGTACATTACGAAGTACGTGATAACAGGCACTTAGAAAATATCCAGGTAATTGATGAAATCAAAAACAGGTTTATGAGAATCATATTGTGTTTGACAAGGTAATTGAGAGAACTGGTAAATGGTAATCAGTTTACTATGGTTACAGGGACTGTTTGTCCCACTCCCATCAGGGAGGAGGCTACGTAGCATCCACACGAGGAACACCAGACTCATAAACAGTTATTTTCCCCAAGCAGCAAAGATGATCAACACCTCCACCCACTAACCCGCATGTCCACATTCCCGATCACCACTATTTTAACACTTCCTGTCAGTCACCTTATGTGCAGACGCTCCTGTGCTTAGTGTTACTTCATGGACATACGATCATTCTATGTACAGTATATAAGTGATCTTATGTATTATATTTTTTTTATTGTGTTTTTATCTTATTGTGTTTCTTGTGCCAGAGTAACAATTACTTTGTTCTCCTTTACACTTGTGTACAGGAAATGACATTAAATGATTTTTCAATCAGATATTAACCATACTGTATATTTGATTACATTTTATTCCAAATAATTTGTCTTTACTTATTTTTAATTTTGTCTCATTTTTATGACTACATTGATTTATCTTTACAATGTATCTAAAGCACTTTGAGCCTGCATTTTAATGTATGAAAGGTGCTATTTAAATAAAGTTATTATTATTATTTTTCTCAGCTTAAGCTGGTAAAACCTGAGGTACAGCATAGCCAAACACATTCATTTCTCAATTTCTAGGAACTTTCGGACTATTCTAGTGATGTTTAGTATTGTAGCTTTCTGGAGATTTACATAAATATTGTTGTGTAGGCCTAATTGTTTAATGCTACTGAGTGGTGACTTTGGGATGATACCAGCTGTAGATATTACTATTGGGACAATGTACACCCTGTTCACATTCCATAGTCTTTCAATTTCCTCTTTTAGTTCAGCATAATTTTGTTGTTCTTCACTTACTGATTTCCAACTGTTGTGCGTCTTTGGAATGGCGACATCCATTAAGTAAGTTGGTTTTGCTTGTTTATTCTGTATTACTATATCTGGACAGATACAATGGATAGTCCTATCCGTAATAACGGATTGGTCATATTATAATTTGTGGGACTGTGACTAAAACTGGACCAAGCTTGTATGTATAGTCAGGCGTTATTTCTTCGGAGTTTGTTTTTTAAAGCAAAGTTTTGGTGATTGATGTTGCCACTTGATTGTGCCTGTGTAAGTAATCAGATTGAGTTAAACTGCTGCAGAATCTTGTAATGTGTTGGATTGTTTCTGGTTTTCCTTGGCATTTTCTGCATTTATCATTTTGAATTTATTGGTCTTTTATTATGTATTTTGATAATTTTTGTCATTAAGTATCAGGTCCTGTATTGCCATATTATTATTATTTTTTTTTTTTTCTCAGCTCAACCTGGTAAAACCTGAGACAATGTGCAAGACTGGCCCAGGACAGGAGACTATGGTGAGCTACTATTGGGGGTCTTTGCCCCAGTAGGGGTGATGAACTAAAGTGAGTAAGCAAATCACAGGACAATTTACAATAACTAATCAGTCAACTAACTAGTACATCTCTGAACTGTGGGAGGAAACCAGAGCACCTGAAGGAAACCAGCATGCTCATGTAAAGGACATTCAAGCTTCTTACAGTGGATGCTGCATCTGAACTCGGAAGTCTGATGCTGTATGCTAACTGCTACGCTACTTTTGCACCCTAATGTTATCAAGCCCAGAGTGATAAACTTGAAATATATTCAGAGTGTCAAACCATGACTAATGGGTACCACAGTGATCATTATTTGTGCCTCAGCTCTTCACAATAAATATTAAGGATTTAAAAGAGAGAATCAAATGTGATTTGACTTCTTAATTTTCCATCAGCATGTATCTGAGCAAGGCTTGTAGTTGATAAAAGAGCCCAAAGCATTGTTGAGGATTCCTACTACCTATGTACTGCCATCAGGAAGGAGAGATAGAAGCATCAGAACAGAATGGGTAACAGCTTCTTCCCCCAGGCTGTGACACCTTTCCACCACCAAGGTCTCGTCAGGCGGACAGCGAGCCATTTACTGTTCCACAAAGATGAGAAATCTGCAGATGCTGGAAATCCAAAGCAACACACAAGATGCTGGGGGAGCTCAGCAGGTCAAGCAGCATCTATGGAAAGGAACAAACAGTTGAAAGTTCAGGCTGAGACTTGAGTCCTGATGAAGGGCCTGAGACATCAACTGCTTTCTCTTGTCCATATATGCTGCCTGGCCCGTAGAGTCCCTCCAGCATTTTGTGTGTGTTGCAGCCATGTTTACCTGTGCTGTACACTACTGCACTTCAAATTATATTTTATTAATTTATCTGTGGTAACATTTTGTTTTATGTGCTGTTGGTGATATATGTTTTATGGGTGCACTGTAGTCCAGAAGAATGTTATTTTGTTTGCTTGTATATATGTACAGTCAGATGACAACTTGAACTTAACATAAAGAGGCTTTAAAGTGATGTTAACAAGTTGAGTGAGTGGGCAGATACATGACAGATGATGTTGGCATGGTCCTGTCTGGCAATTCTCCATTACCTCTTTAATTTGGCCCTAACCCCCTTGCCTGATTTCCAATCGTTCCCAGTTCAGCAAATTATACACACCTGCTTCCCATCAGTAACTGCCAGATAAAAACCCTGGAATCACAACAAGGAACTGCCAGTTTGTTGGTCAACTCTTGTATGAGTAACCTTGTTTCATGGTTATTTAGGACTGTCAGCTCTAAGTTCTGTATTGTCTCCTGGATTCTCCATGTGAACCTTGTCTCTGTATAGAGACTCTCTGAGACACTGGCTCTCTGTTTGCAGTGGTGCTAATGCCTAACGACTCTGTCTCAGTGTCTGTGTCCTGCACCTGGGTTTGCCCCCAGCCTCGTCCTTGTGACATATGTGGTAAATCTGATTTTAAAATTTATTTAGATATATAGTATGGAATAGGCCCATCAGGCTGCACTGCCAGAAATCTACCAATTTTTACCTTAGCCGAGTCATGAGACAATTTACAATAACCAATTAACCTACCAACTGATATATCTTTGGACCTTGGGTGGAAACTGAAGAACTGGGGGAAGCGCCTGTGCTTCAGGATGAGAATGTAGAAGCTCCCTACAAATGACATTGGAATTGAACCCTGAACCCTAACTGTTGTAACACCATCACACTTACTGCTATGCTACTGTGGCACTGTGAAGTTATTCACTTCAACAGGAAAGCAGAAGGGACTTAACTGTTGATAGACTGGAAAGTAGTGATGTGCAATAAGACTTTGGTGTCCTTGTACACTAGTCACTAGTCACAGGAACAGTGTATAGTTAAGAAAGCAAGTGAGATTTTGGTCCTCACTACAAGAGGTATTCAGTTTCATTGGCGTTCCGAGTCAGTGCAACATTGACTAGTCTAAGCAATTGTATAAAGGAAGATTGAAATGGAAAATGTACACTTCTCTAGTGCCTTTAATGCTGGAGGAACTCAGCAGGTCAGGCAGCATCTATGGATTAAACATCTAATTTCTGGTAACTTCTCACCCTTCTCTCTTTTTCCATTCCCCATTCTGAATTGCCTTTCACCGCTTCTTTTCTCATCACTTCCCTCTCATTCACATTCTCCTTCCCTGTCCACTGTGGTCCACAGTCCTCTTCTATCCGATCCTTTCTTCTTCAGTCCCTGCCCTCTTCCACCTCTCACCTCCCAGATTCTTGCTTCATTACCTCCTCTCCCACACACATGCCTTCCCCCTCACCTATCAGCTGCCAGCTTGTGCTCCTTCCCCTTCACCCCACCTTTTTTATTCTGGTTTCTGCCTCCAGCCATTCCAATCCTGGTAAGATTAGACCATACGATATAGGAGTGGAATTATGCCATTTCACTCATCCAGTCTGCTTCATCATGGTTAATCCATTTTTCCTCTCCGCTCTAATCTCTTGCCTTCTCCCCATATCCTTTCATGCCCTGACTAATCAAGATTCGCTCAACCTCAGCCTTAAGTACATGTAAAAACTTGGCCTCCACAGCTGCCTGTGTAACAAATTCCACAGATTCACCACTCTCTAGCTAAACAGATTCCTCCTCATCTCCAACCTAAAAGTACACTCTCTATTCTAAGGTTGTGCCCTCTAATCTTAGACTCCCCTACCATAGGAAACACCTTCTCCACATCCACTCTATCAAGGCCTTTCACCATTCGATAGGATTCAATTAGGTCGCCTCTCATTCTTCTGAATTCCAGTGAATACAGACCCACAGCCATCAGACCCTCTTCATAAGACAAGCTGTTCAAAGTTGGAAGTATTTTTATGAACCCTCTATGAATCCTCTCCAGTTTCAGCACATCCTTTCTAAGATAACTGATCTTTTAACATCTTTGGACTATTTTTACTGTGCCCGTGGTCTGTTTTTTTTATCAATTATGGTATTCTCTGCACTGTTGTAACTGTATGTTAACTATAACTATATGTAACTATGTGGTTTTGTGTAGGTCTTGTAGCTTTAGGTTTTGGTTTGTTGGGTGGTAGAGTTGGTCTCCTGACTTGGTGTGTCTGGGTAGTCTTGTTTTGTCTGGTGGGTTTGGAGCTCCTTTTTGGAGCTAAGATGGTAGCGCGATATTAATACTCGGCAGCCTCTCCGGACTCTGGATTTGGGAATTACCAAACGTCATGTGGATTTTTCTGGTGTAGTGTGTTTTGTTGTGTGCTTTTGTGATATCATTCTGGAGGAACGTTGACTCATTTTTTAACTGTATTGCATTTGTGGTTTCTAAATGACAATAAACTGAAACTGAACTGATCAGCGGCACAAAACACTTCACAATATTCCAAGTGAGGCCCCAGCCAGAAATGTTGACTGCTTTTTGCTTTCCACAGATGCTGCTTGTCCTGCTGAGATCCTCCAGCATTTTTTGTGTATTGCAAGGGACAAGAGTGGGTTCAGTGCTTTGATTCTCCACACTGAGAAATATTTGCTCCTTTCTATTTCACTACAATAAGACTGAATAGCAAAAGTTTGGTTATTCAGGAAACTTCCCAGTGGGAGAGAATGGGGTGAAGATTTGGTTACTTTTGCCTCCCAGAGAAGTGAGAACGAGGATGAAGGGATTAAGATTTGATGTGTAAATATTTTGCGGAAGAACTTTAGAGAACTTCAGAACTGTATAGAGAAGGACAATAATAATTTGGAAATACGATGGAGGCAAAATTAACAATTTAAAATGTATAAAGATCAATATAAATTTGCAAGATATTAAGCCATTGAAATGGTTAGATTTACAAAAGGCATTTTTGTGTAACTGTCAAGATTCACATATGTGTTAATCCTGCTGCCTATTAAATCTGTGTTTGTTGTAAACCTTTTCATAAAATTTTGAAGTGCTTGTCAAAGCACAACTAATGTGAAAAGAGTTCTGACCCAAAATCAACTTAATTATCAAGACTTTTCCTGCAGTTTGTTTCAATCTTTGAGTCTGCTTATTCTCCAAGCTGTCACTTTACACAGTAACAGAGGCCCACACAAGACTATCATCCTCTGTTCCCAAGGCAACAAACCAGCAACCCCTGAAATCGAACCAAGAGTGTCTCAGTAGTAACAAAACTTGAGAGAGTATTTAAGGACTGGAAAGGAAGTGGGTTGAAGCCAGAATAAGAATGTTGGGCAAGGGGAAGGAATATAAGCTGGCAACTGATAGGTGAGAACAGGTGAGGGGGAAGGAAGGTGTGTGGGGGAGGAGGGATGAAGTGAAAAGCTGGAAGGTGATAGGTGGCAGAGGTGAAGAGCTGAAGAAGGAGGAATCTGGAAGGAGAGGAGAGTACTTGAGGCAGACTTGGAGACAATGACGATCTTGCTCCGATGATTTAACATGTTTCTCCACCACACAGAACCAATTTTAATCATCTTCAAATGTCACTTGCCTTCACCTTTTATCCTGAGGATTAACCCACCATGTTCCATGTTGTTTCATAGCCCTCTGAGAGATGTCCTTACAAGAGGTCTATAGATGTGCCACTACTTTGCCCAGTTGTCATAACCAGTACATTTGGAAGAATGTGGTCTCATAAAGGATATTCAGCATGTAGTGGAGGTCTGAACCACAAATTTGATTTGTGTCTTTTGAGGAAGTAATGAAGATGATTGGCAAAGGTAGGGCATGGACCTCAGTAAAGCATTTGACAAGATCTCTTCTGGCTACCTATGCTTCTCGTAACTTAATAAACTTCAATCAGGTCACCCCTCAGCCTCTGCCACTCCAGAGAAAACAACCCAATTTATAGGTAATTGATGGAAGTGGGGTTGGTGTACCAGAAAGTAGTGTTGAGGGAAATCAGGCATACGTTGTAAAATATGTTGTTTTGTGGCAGCAGTACAATGCAATGCATAATAATAAAATCTATAAATTACAATAAAAATATATATCAAAAATGCTAAATTAAATAAATTGTGCAAAAAGTGAACAAGAAAGGAAAAAAGGTAGTGAGATAGTGTAAATGGCTTCATTATCTATTCAGAAATCTGATGGCAGTAACAAAGAAGCTATTGTTAAAACAACAAGAAATATAACAAATATAATTTAGTGCCTAAAGAGCAAAATACTGAGGTAGTGTTCATAAGTTCATGGACCATTCAGAAATTTGATGGTGGAGGGAAAGATGTTCCTGAAACATTGAGTGTGTGCCTTCAGGCTCCTGATGGTAGCAATGAGAAAAGGGCCTGTCCTGGGTGATGAGGAGGTTCTTGATGGCAGATGCCACTTTATTGTGGCATTGCCTTTTGAAAATATCCTGGATGCTGGCCATGATGGAGCTGGCTGAGCTGCAGCTTTTTCCAATCCTGTGCAGTGACCCCTCCGTACCAGGCAGTGGACAGTTATTTAGAAAGCACTCCGCGGTACAACTGTTGAAATGTGTGAGCATTTTGGTAACATACTAAGTTTCCTCAAACTCCTAAGGAAATATAGCAGCTTTCATGCCTTCTTTGTAATTGCATCAATATGTTGGACCCAGGACAGATCTTCAGTGATGTTGACACAAAGGAACTTGAACTTGTTCATCCATCCCACTGCTGATCCCTCGATGAGGACTGGTATGTGTTCACTCAACTTCCCCTTCTTGAAGTCCACAGTCAATTCCTGCCTCTTATTGATGTTGAGTGCAACGTTGCTGTTGAGATGCTGATCTATCTCACTCCGGTATGCTTCCTCGTCACCAGCTGGTATTCTACCAACAATAGCCATGTCATTGGCAGATTTACAGATTGAGCTGTGCTTAACCACACAGTCGTGGTTATAGAGAGTGTAGAGCAGAGATGTATCTGTGTTGATTGTTGATAAGGATATTTTATTTCCGGTCTGCACTGTCTGTGGCTTTCCAATGAGTACATCAGGTATCCAGTTGTAGAGGGATCTACAGAGGCCCAGCTTTTGGAGCTTGTTGATTAGTACTGAGGGAAAGATTGTGTTGGTTACTGAGCTGTAATCAATAAACAGCAGCCTGTCGTAAGTATCGTACATATCCAGGTGATCCAAGGCCAGTGGAGAGCCAGTGAGATTGCATCTGTTGTGGCAATAGTCAAGTTGCATTGGGTTAAAGTCTTTGCTTAGGCAGGAGATGACTCTAGCCTTGATCAACCTCTCAAAGCACTTCATCACAATAAATGAGAGTGCAACTGGCTTGTTGAGACAGCTAAAGCTGCTCTCCTTGAGCACTTGAACCCACCCACTAGATGGTTGGCACAGGTTTTCATTGGTGGCTGCGAGGGTTTGCGAGCATGAAAGATGTTCTGATGTTGTCATCTGCAACTGAGATCACAGGGCCTCCAGATGCTGCAGGGATTTGCAAAGGTGTAGTTTGATTCTCCCTTTCAAAGTGTGCATAAAAGGCATCTGGGCGTGAAGCTTCACTGCCATTCATGAGAATACGATTGTGTTGAACACTGAGCTGTAATCAATAAACAGCAGCCTGTCGTAAGTATCGTAATTGTCCAGGTGATCCAAGGCTGAGCGGAGAGTCCTGCTGAAAGGTCTTGGCCCAAAATGTCGACTGTACTCTGTTCCATAGATTCTTCCAACATTTTATGTGTGTTGTAGCCATTCGTGATTTTTGGTTTAGTCTTGCAGGAAGTCTTGCCTGCAGCCGTTGAAACGTGACCTTCTGAGCAGGTGTGAGGGGCAAATGGTCTTTATTTACTTTTAGAGCACAAAACACAGAAATAAAATGCAGAACATCAAACACAGAACAGAAAGGTAGATATTAGGATGCAGAACACAGAGCACAGGAACAGGCCTATGACCCAAAATGTCTCTGATGAATTAAACTAATTCTCTTCATAATTCTGCACATTATCCATTTTCTTCCAATCTGCATACTTGCATGTCCATCTAACAAACTTTACAATATCACTATTGCATCTGCCTCCACCACCCCGGCAGCTTGTTCCAGGTATCCACCACTTTGTGTAAAAAAAATCTGATCTACACAATCCCTTTAAACTTCCTCCTTCTCACCTTAAGTGCATGTGTTCTGCTGTTTGACATTTCTACTCTGGAGAATAAAAACTCTATGACGCTTATTTTTATAAACCTCTAAAAGATCTCTGATGCTCAATCTCTGATGCTCCAAAGAAAGCAACTCAAGTTTGTCCACCCTCTAATCCAAGCAGCATCCTGCTGAACTTCTCCAGTCTTCTGTTTCTTCGCTTTAAATGTTCAGAAGATTTGAAGTGGTGTGAGGGGGTGATGATAAAGCCCCTGAACTGTTCCATGCTGAACAATTAAACTGCTACTCCCATTGACCTTCTCTGGATTCATAGCCCTCCCTACCCCTACCATCCATGTGCCTATCCAAACTTCTCTTAAACATCGAAATCAAGCTCGCATACACCACTTGCGCTGACACCTCATTCCACACTTTCATGACCCTCTGAGTGAAGAAGTTTCCCTTGATGTTCTCCTTAAACTTTTCATCTTTCAGCCATGGCTGCTGGTTGTTCTTCCATCCAACTTTCAATTGAAAAAAGCCTACTAGCATTTACCCTCTCTATACACCTCATAATTTTGTACACCTCTGTCAATTCTCCTCTCAATCTTCTCCGTTCCAAGGAATAAAACCCTAACCATTCAACCCTTCCTTGTAGGGCTGTAAGATATGGAAGCAGAAGTAGGCCATTTGGCCCATTGAGTCTGCTTCACCATTCAATCATGGACTGATCCAATTCTTCCAGTCATCCCCACTCCCCTACCTTCACCCCATACCCTTTGATGCCCCGGCTAATCAAGAACCTATCTATCTCTGCCTTAAATACACCCAATGGCTTGGCCTCCACAGCCACTCGTGGCAACAAATTCCACAGATTTACTACTCTCTGATGAAAGTAATTTCTCCGCATCTCTGTTCTAAATGGACGTCCTTCAATCCTGAAGTCATGCCCTCTTGTCCTAGACTCCTCTACCATGGGAAATAACTTTGCCATATCTAATCTGTTCAGGCCTTTTAACATTCAGAATGTTTCTACAAGACCCCCCCTCATTCTCCTGAACTCCAGGGAATACAGCCAAGGAGCTGCCAGACGTACCTCATATGGTAGCCCTTTCATTCCTGGAATCATTCTCGTGAATCTTCTCTGAACCCTCTCCAATGTCAGTAAATCTTTTCTCAAATAAGGAGCCCAAAACTGCACACATTACTCCAAGTGTGGTCTCACGAGTGCCTTATAGAGCCTCAACATCACATCCCTACTCTTATATCCTATAACTCTAGAATGAATGCTAAAATTGCATTCGCCTTCTTCACAACTGACCCATCCTGGAGGTGAACTTTTAGGGTACCTTGCACAAGTACTCCCAAGTCCCTTTGCATCTCCGCATTTTGAATTCTCTCCACATCTAACTAATAGTCTGCCCATTCATTTCTTCCACTAAAGTGCACGACCATACACTTTCCAACATTGTATTTCATTTGCCACTTCTTTGCCCATTCCCCGAAGCTATCTAAGTCTCTCTGCAGGCTCTCTGTTTCCTCAACACTACCTGCTCCTCCTACTATCTTTCTATCATTGGCAAATTTGGCCACAAATCCATTAATACTGTGGTCCAAATCATTGATATACATCATAAAAAGCAGCGATCCCAACACCAATGCCTGTGGAACTCCACTGGTAACTGGCAGCCAGCCAGAAAACGATCCCTTTATTCCCACTCTCTATTTTCTGCTGACCAGCCAATGCTCCACCCATGCTAGTAACTTCCCTGTAATTCCATGGGCTCTTATCTTGCTAAGCAGCCTCATGTGCGGCACCTTGTCAAAGGCCTTCTGAAAATCAAAGTACACCACTTCTACTGCATCTCCTCTGTCTACCCTGCTTGTAATTTCCTCAAAGAATTGCAGTAGGTTTGTCAGGCAGGATTTTCTTCGGAACATCCTTGTAAATTTTCTCTGTACTCTCTTGTTTACATCTTTTCTGTAGGTAGATGACCTAGCACGCAATACTTCGAATTAGGCCTCACCAATATTTTTATTAATTCAACATGAGATCTTTGTGAGATTGTTCAGGTACATGTTAGGTCCTTTGTTTCACAACTGAGGAGAAATTCCTTGGTGTTAACCCAGAAAACAAAAAATCCAGGCCTATGTTTAAAACCACATTAGCATTTTTCATTTATGAATGTGGGCACGCTTAAATATGAACTATGAATTTCAAAAAAAAAGGGAAAATATCATTTAAATGACAACCTTTTAAAATTCTGTGCACATGAAAGGCAAAGTACACCTGGGAATGATATCTTTCTTGCGGTTTAATAGCGTCGGCTCATGTTAGTATATTTCTATCACTCCATTAATTGCAGTAATGGCAAGAATTGCAAATACACCAACCAAATGATAACAAAAGTTGAAAGAAAGAACTTGTGGATGCTTTTAAGAATCCAAGCTCTTTTTAGCATTTCACATGCAGATTCTAATTAATAAAAGAGGCACATAGGAAGGTTTTACACCAAGGTCTCAATGCCCTTGAGGATCTGGTGAAAAGATGGTCCTGTAGCGATGTGCTACACACAGTGCTGAAATAATGACACGCAGTCGGTAAGTCGTTTCGAGACTAGTTTATTCAAACTTCGCGGCACTGGCATTTAATCCCTAGCACCCGCCCTCTCAGGGCGGAAATTATGTCAGAGGTGCATTACCAAAGTCTCTCCCCGCGCGCTGGCTATTTGTGAGCCGGTTTGCCTGCACAGAAAGTGGAACGTCCCCTCCCCCCAGAACTGGTGATACACCCGCCAATGTCCACAGTCTGGATCAGCCTCTGTTTGGGAGGTCTGCCTCTGCGCCGCGGTGCCTGAACCTCGACCAGCTGCACCAAGTCCACATGGGCTGGTTTGAGTCGGTCCACCATGAAAACCTCCTCTCTCCCCTCAATGTCCAGAACGTACGTGGACCCATTGTTGTTGATCACTTTGAATGGCCCCTCGTACGGCCACTTTACAGTTCTGCAGGCCTTTGGGTACGTGGGCTGGGGTCCGTCCGTGCTGTGAAGTTGGTACGGGGGCCAGGTTGCCGAGCCTTTCGCGTAGCCTGTCCAGGACTGCTGCGGGTTCTTCCTCTTGCCCCCTTGGGGCTGGTATGAACTCTCCCGGGACGGCCAGGGGTGCGCCGTACACCAACTGGGCCAACGAGGTGTGCAGATCCTCTTTGGGCCCTGTGCGAATTCCAAGCAGGACCCAGGGAAGCTCGTCCACCCAGTTAGGTCCTCTCAGGCGGGCCATGAGAGCCGACTCCAAGTGACAGTGGAAGCGTTCCACCAGTCCGTTCGACTGTGAGTGGTAGGCAGTGGTGTGGTGTAGCTGCGTTCCCAACAGGCTGGCCACAGCCGACCACAGGCTGGAGGAGAACTGGGCGCCTCTGTCGGAGGTAATGTGGGCCGGTACCCCGAAGCGTGCTACCCAGGTTGCAATCAGTGCTCGGGCACAGGAATCGGCAGATGTCTCGGTGAGCAGGGCCGCCTCTGGCTGCCTCGTGAACCAGTCTACCATAGTTAGGAGGTACCGTGCTCCTCGGGACACTGGTAGGGGGCCCACGATATCCACATGAATGTGGTCGAACCTCCAGTGGGTACGTTCGAACTGCTGCGACGGGGCTTTAGTGTGCCGCTGCACCTTGGCTGTTTGGCACTGCGTGCACATTCTGGCCCATTCATTGACCTGCTTGCGAAGTCCGTGCCACACGAACTTGCTGGAGACCTGCCGGACAGTTGTCCTGATAGATGGGTGTGCCAAAACCATGTATGGAATCGAAAACTCGCCACCTCCAGGCTGCCGGGACAATGGGGCGAGGTTGGCCAGTAGCCACGTTTCACAAGAGGGTCCTCTCACCTGGGCCTATGAGAAAGTCTTGCAGCTGCAAACCTGATACTGTGGTCCTGTAGCTGGGCATCTCGTCGTCTGCCTGCTGCGCCTCCGCCAGTGCTGCATAGTTCACCCCCAGGGACAGGGCCTGGACAGTTGGACTGGAGAGTGCGTCCGCCATGACGTTGTCCTTTCCTGAGACATGCTGGATGTCTGCCGTGTACTCGGAGATGTAGGACAGATGTCATTGCTGGCGAGCCGACCAGGGATCGGACACCTTCGTGAACGCGAAGGTCAATGGTTTGTGGTCCGTGAACGCGGTGAACAGCCTGCCTTCCAAGAAGTACATGAAATGCCGGATTGCCAGATACAGTGCCACAGCTCCAGGTCGAAAGCACTGTACTTGAGTTCGGGGTGGTCGTAGGTGCTTGCTGAAGAATGCCAGGGGTTGCCAGCGCCCCTCGATGAGTTGCTCCAGCACCCCACTGTTGTGTCTGATGCGTCCACTGTGAAGGCAGTTGGAACGTCCGTTCTGGGGTGCACCAGCATCGCGGCATCTGCCAAGGCTTCCTTGGCTTTAACAAAAGCGGCTGCGGCCTCCTCGTCCCAAGTAATGTCCTTGCCTTTACCCGACATCAGGGTGTACAAAGGGTACATGATACGGGCTGCTGAGGGGAGGAAACGGTGGTAGAAGTTCACCATACCAACAAACTGCTGTAGGCCTTTGACCATGTTGGGCTGGGCAAAGTGGCGGATCGTGTCTACCTTGGCGGGCAGAGATGTTGCCCCGTCTTTGGTAATCCTGTGGCCCAGGAAGTCAATGTTATCAAGACCGAACTGGCATTTGGCCGGGTTGATCGTGAGGCCGAAATCACTCAGGCGGGAGTAGAGCTGGCGGAGGTGGGACAGATGCTCCTGACGACTACTGCTGGCTATAAGGATGTTGTCCAAATAGATGAACGCAAAGTCCAGGTCACGTCCCACCGCATCCATTAGCCGCTGGAACGTCTGTGCGGCATTCTTCAGGCCGAACAGCATTCGGAGGAACTCGAAAAGGCCAAACGGGGTGATGAGTGCCGTTTTGGGGATGTCTTCAGGGTGCACTGGGATTTGATGGTATCCCCGGATGAGGTCTACTTTGGAAAAATTTCTTGCCCCGTGCAGGTTTGCTGCAAAGTCCTGTATGTGCGGCATGGGGTAGCGGTCTGGAGTGGTAGCCTCGTTCAGTCTGCGGTAGTCGCCGCATGGTCTCCAACCCCCGGCTGCTTTGGGCACCATGTGCAGGGGGGAGGCCCATGGGCTGTCGGACCTCCATACGATCCCCAATTCCTCCATGCTCTTGAACTCCTCCTTCGCCAGGCGGAGCTTTTCTGGGGGGAGCCTTCGTGCGCGGGTGTGGAGGGGTGGTCCCTGGGTCGGGATGTGGTGCTGTACCCCGTGTCTGGGCATGGCTGCCATGAACTGCGGTGCCAGAATCGATGGAAAGTCCGCCAGGATTCTGGTGAATTCGTTCTCCGACAGCGTGTGGTGAACTACACATACCTGTCTGGACACGCCCCCTGCTGACTGCTCCTGTGGCTCCTCCCACAGACCCCGGTATAAAGGCGATTGAGGCCTGAGCCCAGCCTCTCTGTCTCCAGGATGTAGTATGGTGGTCACTCACTGCTTGTTCCTTCTTCCAGTCAATAAAAGCCGATATCTCGACTTCACGTCTCAGAGAGAGTTATTGATGGTGCATCACAGCATGATGGAGTCCAGCTGTGGGCTGGCAACTTGGCTTCACCCAGGGAGAACGTCTGGAAAGTCTCGGCATGTACCAGTCTTTTCCCTTACAAGTCGACCAGCAGGCTGTGAGCTCGCAAGAAGTCCGCCCCCAGGAGTGGCTGGCCCACGGCTGCCAGTGTGAAAAGAATCACTATATTCAAAGTACATTTGCTATCGAAGTACGAAGTACGTATGCAGGTTACAGCCCTGAGGCGCGAAACAAAGAAACACCATGGAACCCCTTCAAAGGCAAACAGCAAACCCCAATCACAAAAAAAGAGGATCAAATCGAGAAAATGGCAAAAAAGAAAGGAGCAAAAAAACACAAAATGCAAAGCATCAAACCAGAAAGTCAATGAAACAGTTCAGGAACGAGTGCGGCTCAGATCAGTTCAATCTGGTGCTGTGTTGTCCGTGGGCTGCAGGCTGCAGAGTTGTTCTGCTCGATGAAAATCGCACTAGAAAAGAAGCAGCCGGAAACACAGCATCAGGGTAGTGTTTGGCGACATAAACGTACATTGATAACAAAATTGAACCACTGCAGTGGACCAAATCACAAATAATGATGAATCAGTGTATATGAAGCAGATAGAGAACCCAATGACCTGACGTCATGACAAGAATTTCCTCTAAACGTCAGCAAAACAAAGGAGTGGTGGGGAAGTGTGGTGTGGTTGAGATGGTTGAGGGGTTTATGTTCATTGGAGTGAACGTCACCAATGGCCTATCCTATTCTAATAGTGTAGTTACCATGGCCACGAAAGTTCACCAGTGCATCTATGTCATGGGAAATAAAGTCCATGGAGGGAATTTGGTTTCCTGATATACTGAGCTGTGTTCGCAAATCTCTGCAGTATCTTGCAGTCGTGGGCTAAACATTTACCATACTAAGCCGTTGGTGAGTCAGTTTGTAAATTTGGCAGGAGCAAAGGATGTTCGGAATGTGGAGCAGACGAGAGGAGTGTGCTTCCATCATCAAGCACTCCTTATATGTTAATCTTCTTCAGAGTGTGTTGCTTCTGGAAGGCTAGTAGCATTATCAAAGATATCCACACCCTGGCCTGCCCCTATTATTTTTTCCACCTTCTGGGTGAAGACATTCTTGAAAAGCCAAATGACAAGAGTCAAAAGCAGCTTCTTCCCCACTGCCATCAGACTCCTGAACCATACCATTTACCTTACATCTCACTTTGTGTCTCATGCAAGAAGAGTTAAGGGTTCAAGAACAAGATGCTGCCACATTCCCAAACCCTTAATTCTACCTGTGCAACACACACAAAGTGCTCGAGGGAATCAGCAAGTCAGGCAGCATCTATGAAGGGAAGTATAGTGTTGAAGGTTTGGGCTGAGACCCATCATCAGAAGTTCACTCTACCTTGTCTGTGATTGTTACTTCTGCATTTCTTTTGCACTACTACAGTACGTGCAACAATCTTTGCACCATTCCATAGCTTTGCGCTCCTTGATGCATTGGAAGTATGCTGTTTACTCGGTGAGCTTCGTGTAAATGAGGAGCTTCATCGGAACTGGAGTTGGAATTAGTTTATTATTGTCACATGTAACGAAGTGCAATGAAACATTGTTTTGCATGCTATAGTACTGTGCAAAACTCTTAGGAATATATGTACACAGACACACACACACACACACACACACACACACACACACACACACACACACCCTTCCCCCCACCCCACCCCCAGGTAGAGGGAGTCAATTTTAGAAAACCTAGAACCTAGCACATTTATTTTTCAACATAGTCCCCTCCTACATGTACACACTTAGTCCAGCGGTCGTGGAGCATACGGATCCCTTCTGTGTAGAAGTGGTCCACAGTAGGTGATTGATAAGTTTGTAGCCTAAGGTAGAAGGAGATGAGTTATGCAGCCCTCGTTACATGCACATGCAGTTCAACTCTTTGAGCGAAAACAGTCACCCCATGCTGTGGACCACATCCGGAGGTCCAAGATGCCATATATGGAACTCTATTGTGGACTGATAGGGGAAGGAGGCAGGGAGAGGGGAATCGTGGTTGGGAAAGGGGAAGAGAAGGGGAGGGAGCAGGAAACACTAGAGAGAGACATTCTGTTGTGATCAATAAACCAATTGTTTGGAATCAAATGAACTTGCCTGGTGTCTCAGGTCTGGGTGTGTCTGCACCAGCACCACCCCCCGCTGGCACTTCCTCTCTGCCACCCCGCCCACGGTGCTCCACCCTCACCATTCCCAACATCTTTTGCCCCCATCGGATTTATTGACTCGTTCTCTGCTCCACAATGATGATCACAGTACTGTGCTTCCTAAGACTTTGTGCCTAAGGCTTTTCCACAGTACTGTATACAGACTGATCTTTCCAAACAGAATTACATCGGGGTAGTACAAAGTGAAAGGTAATAACAGAATGCAGACTAAGGTGTTACAGTTGTAGAGAGCGTGCAGTGCAGGTCATAGAATTTAAATGTAAAAGAGAACAATTATTATAGATACAATGAATAGATCTGCTGAAATCAGATTGTGAGGAGTTACTGCACTCAAGCACCATCTCAGTAAGCTTGTACCCTGGTGTATTTCACAATAAACTAATCTGACTACAATAAAAACAGTGATGAGCTCAAAGCAACCATTTTGTGGAAAGTTATCAGAAATGGAATCAGGTTTAATATCACTGGCATACGTCATGGTATTTGATAACTTTGTGGCAGCAGTACAATACAATATATTATGATAGAGTAAAAACACACACACACACACACACACACACACACACACACACACACACACACACACACTCACACACACACACACACTCACACACACACACACACACACACTCACACACACACACACACACACACACACACTCACACACACACACACACACACACACACACACACACTCACACACACACACACACACACACACTCACACACACACACACACACACACACACACACACACACTCACACACACACTCACACACACACACACACACACACACACACACACACACACACACACACACACTCACTCACTCTTCCTAAGGTTGTCATAGCTGGGGGTGGTAGTGGGGATAAGCTCCCACTACCTATAAAGTGCTCCAACTGGCATGTGTCTCTAACAGCCTCTAACAACCAAGTCCAACTCTTGGCCTTCACATGTGGCTTAGCTACTAGGTCTGGCAGATTTGTTTCTATTGACATGAGAAGGGGCAAGGGCGGACCACTGACACCTTAAAACCAGTTGCTTTGGGCAAGTGGGGCTTATCAGACCCTGTCACGTTCTCCTTCGGGTGTAACGAAACGCCGAATTTAACGTCCGGATAAACCACAGTTAATAAGAACCAGATCGCAGTAAGATTAACCATTTACTGTTCACTCTTCACATTAACATATGGTGAAAACTGTTGATAAAACAATACAAGATTGATACAGTATTTGTTCCTTCCTTAATATCACATTTCAAGTGTAAATACTTGCAAAGGTGACTATAACTACATTACACTAAGGTGCAGTATACAGGGAGAGTTTACCTGCTCCATTGACTACTTTAAATACACTTCCATGCAAACTATCCGCGACTCTTTAACTAACGAAAGCATAAACATTATCTACCGTCGTTACCTCTAACAGGATCAGCATTAACATCTTAGTTCAATATATCGATTATCTATTAACTTACAGCGTTGCTCTCACTGTGATTTCTCATGCCTGCAAAACTGCTTGTGCTCAGGTGAGCCTCGTGGAAAGCCCCCACCCTCGCGCTAATTTCAAACCGGTGTTTTCCCACAAGACGCGGCGAAACCGGATGTGACGTCATCGCATGCCGATATATTTTACATGCAATGAATATACTTTAAACACTTCTAATTCTAACTAGAAAATACTATTGAATGAATTACTAAGCGAAAATATTATAAACTAAATAACTGTCGTAAAGACAGCACACTCCCCGCTTGACCTTCGTAAGGTCACAATGAGCAGAGTACAAAACTTAGTCTCTTAATCAGTCATTGGGTAGAAGTAGAATAACTTCTGTAACTGGCCCTTGGTAAATTTTCACATCGCCTTGGTCGGTAGTCTTCAATTCGATCTTCCTGACATGTCCATCCCCGCTAGGGAATGTAGCAGTGATTCTGGCCGTTGGCCAGCTGTTGCGAGCGGCTTGCTTGTCCCTGAGCAGGACTAAGTCTTCAACTTGAAGATTCCTTCGGGGTTCTGTCCACTTTTGTCTCTGTTGCAACAAAGGTAGATATTTTTGTCTCCAGCGAGGCCAGAACTGATTTGCCAGAGCCTGGACTTGTCTCCATTGCTTTGTGTACAAATCCTTGTCTGAGAAGTCTCCTGGTGGAGGAGGTGCTCCTGCCTTCTGCGTAAGGAGCGTTGATGGCGAAAGTATAAAGGGGTTTTCTGGGTCAGAAGACACAGGTAGGAATGATTGTGCGTTTATAATGGCTGTGACCTCTGCCATTAGGGTGCACAGTACCTCGTGGGCCAATCGGGTGCGTTGCTGTATCTCAGGTTTCCTTTTCCAGGTTTTCCGTAAGGACGTGAACCGTTTGACTGCCTGCTCTTTGTTATCTGGTGAGCGCTGGTGTGGTTCTCTGATTGGCAATGGGGCAACCCCATTATTTGCTTCATCTCTGAAGACCTTGGTGTCTTTGGGTTTTAAAGAAATGGTATCTTGAGCTGATTGTGCAAGTTTGTTTCCGTGCTCGGTTTGAACGAAAACTGACTGACCTAGCGTCTCGTCGGTTACTTTACGCTTGGTAATGTCTTGTTGTGCTTCTTTAGGGTACACCTCAGTGAGGCAGATCTCGGAACAAGAACGGCTTGACTGAGTTTGACCGCAAACTTCTGTACAGTTCGAGCTGACAATTGTTGTCCTGGAGTGAACCTCTCCCTCCCCGCCGTCCTGTTGTGGGGGTGAAGGAGCGTTGTCGGTTCTTTCATTCTTGACTTCATCACGGAGCCATGAGGGTAAATTTCCTTCCTCGTATGGATGTGATGCAATCGTGACTCTCTGAGGTTCCTCGTAGCTGGGGAAGTTATCGAATACGTATGGAGAGGGGAGACGAGCCTGCCTGTCTATTTGAGATTGTACATAGTCGCTTGTGCGTTCCAGTCTGGTCCTTTCTAAAGTAGATCTTGCTGCGGTCAGATCACGCGACCCTTCAGCTTCTTCTATGTACTTTGCTTCCGCCATGGCAGCAGCTTCTTCTCTTTCTAGCTGCAGCACTTGCAACTCTGTCGATATTTTTGCCATTTCCAACTGGATTTCGGCTTCTCGGGCGGCCCTTTCTTTCTGGATTTCGGCTTCTCTGGCGGCCCTTTCTCTTTGGATTTCGGCTTCTCTGGCAGCCTCTTCTCTTTGTCTGGCGGCCCTTTCTTTCTGGATTTCGGCTTCTCTGGCAGCCTCTTCTTTCTGGATTTCGGCTTCTCTGGTGGCCAGTTTCATTTTCAAAACTGCTTCTTGTCTGGCGTAATGCAGTCGCACCTTGGCGGCTTCTGCCTTGGCTCTTGCCTGTGCGGACTTACTTGATGTCGTTCTACTGCCCTTGTCGCTGGGCGCCATCGACTTGATCCCGGATCGAGCTGACATTGCAGCACTTGGAACACCTGATAACGCCCGGGTGGGCTTACTTGATGTCGGTTTACTGCCCTTGTCGCTGGGCGGCGTCGACTTGATGCTGGATTGAGCTGACATTGCAGCACTTGAAACACCTGATAATGCCGCTTTTTCACTGTCACGCTCTCCTTCGGGTGTAACGAAACGCCGAATTTAACGTCCGGATAAACCACAGTTAATAAGAACCAGATCGCAGTAAGATTAACCATTTACTGTTCACTCTTCACATTAACATAAGGTGAAAAAGCGTTGCTCTCACTGTGATTTCTCATGCCTGCAAAACTGCTTGTGCTCAGGTGAGCCTCGTGGAAAGCCCCCACCCTCGCGCTAACTTCAAACCGGTGTTTTCCCACAAGACGCGGCGAAACCGGATGTGACGTCATCGCATGCCGATATATTTTACATGCAATGAATATACTTCAAACACTTCTAATTCTAACTAGAAAATACTATTGAATGAATTACTAAGCGAAAATATTATAAACTAAATAACTGTCGTAAAGACAGCACAGACCCAGACGGCAGCCCGCTTAGGAGAAGGAAATCTCTGACTTTAAACCTCCGCTGGCTTGCAGCCATGCCCACCCATGGGAAAGGCCTTGGGAGGTTACCCTGAGGAAGAAAACCAGAGCCAGGGTCCCCAAGGCAGTTTGATGTTGATGACAGCTTCTCTCTGGCAACCTCTGTGACGACACCGGTGCCAAACTGTATCGACACTTGCCCTTCCCTTGGACTACATCAGTGACGTGGAGAGGGGGAACCCACTGCACGGGCAACAGCCAGTTCTTCAAATCTTCCTGCCCAGGCTTGGACTCTGGAGCGGACAGAGTCTATCAGAGGCACAAACCCAAGATCAACGACTGCCTACTATATATATATAAAAGTTAAATTAAATAAGTAGTGCAAAACAAAGAAATCAAAATAAAAGTGAGGTAGTGTTCATGGGTTCGATGTTCTTTCAGAAATCAGACATCAGAGAGGAAGAAGCTATCCCTGAACCATTGAGTGTCTGTCTTCAGTGTTCTGTACCTCCTTCCTGATGGTAGCAATGAGAAGAGGGCATGTTCTGGATGATGGGGTTCCTTAATGATGGATGCTCATTGCAATCTGATGTAGAGCAGAAGAAAGGCTAAAGCGACAATAACAAAATTACTGAGAGAGGTAGAACCAAGAGGCCAAAAACATTTCGGCACATCTCCTATAGTGGGGCAGTCTAGGACCAGAGGGCACAGCCTCAGAATAGAAGGATGTTTCTTTAGAACAGACATGAGGAGAATTTCTTTAGCCAGATAGTACAGAATCTGTGGAAATTATTGCCACAGGTGTCTGTGGAGACTAAGTCATTGGGTATATTTAAAGCAGAGATTGATAGATCTTGATTAGTAAGGGTGTCAAAGGTTATAGGGAGAAGGGCTTTGAGAGGGATAGTAAATCTGCCATGATGAAATAGCAGAGTAAACTCAATGGGTTGAATGGCCTAATTCTGCTCTATGTTTAATAGTCTTATGGCCTTAACACCACTAGGAAGGAAATGTGACAAAGTGGATTGATTTAGGAGTTCAAGTTCAGGTTCATTGTAATTGAACTCTGCACGTGTATACAGATAAATGAAATGATGTTACTCAGTGACCAAAGTGCAGAACACAGTGCACAGATCCCATTCAGCCCATAAAATAATGTTACACAATATTAGCAGATGGTAAGAAAATTCAGTAGATGTACAAGTTGACAGAAAATGCATACACGACATATACTTAAATATACAACAGTATAATGCTACTGGTGTGTACTGGGTGGTAGCAGGGCATTCAGAAGTCTCACAGCCCAGCAGTGCATGTTCTAATTCTGCGGTACCTTCTGAACCCAAGTCACATGGGTGACAGGGTTACGTTGCGGTTAGCATGACATTATTATAGCTCAAGGCGTCAGAGTTCCGAGTTCAATCCTAGCATCCACTATGAGGAGCCTACACATCCTACTTGTGGAAGATGTGGGTTTCCTCTGGGTGCTCCGGTTTCCTTCCGCGGTCCAAAGACGTACCAGTTAGTAGGTCATTGCAAATGGTTCTATGATTAAGCTGGGGTTACATCGGGGGTTGCTGGGCATTACAGCTCCTGGGGCCAGAAGAATCTGTGCCTTGGACACTGGGCAGAATCTGTGCCTTGGGCACTGGGCAGAATCCACGCCTTGGGAACTGGGCAGAATCTGTGCCTTGGGTGCTGGGCAGAATCCATACCTTGCGTGCTGGGCAGAATCTGTGCCTTGGGCACTGGACAGTGAGTTCTCTATCACATTGGGTGTGAATAGGAGGTGGCTTTATGAGGGGATCATTGTGGCCACTCTCTAGTGTTACACCTCAAGATTCATACCAAGTAATATTCCAGGTTTGCTGTTAGATGTTCTTATAATCTCAGAAATAAGGAGGCTCAGAACGCAGGCCAAATTAATTCCAGATTTCTAAGAAAAAGGAAGGTTTGAAATCCTCTGGGATAAGAGGAGAGTTGATAGAGGTATACAAAATTATGAGGAGTATAGATAGGGTAAATGCAAACAGGATTTTTCCACTGAGGTTGGATAAGTCTGGATCTGGAGGTCATGGATTAATGGTGGAAGGTGATACGTTTAAGGGGAAGATGAGGGGGTACTCGATGGGGATAAGGCAGGTGAATGAGGGTTGAGAGGGATAACAAATCAGCCATGGTGGAACAGTGGAGCAAAGTGAATGGGCAAAATGACTTAATTCTGCTGCTATGTCTTATGGTCTCATGAACTTCTTCACTCAGAGGGTGCTGAGAGTGTGGAACAAGATGCCACCAGAAGCGGTGAATGTGGGTTCAATTTCAAAATTTAAGAGAAATATGGATAGGTACATGTATGGGAGGGGGATAGAGGGCTATGATCCAGGACAGAATGATAGATTGATATGGATTAGATGGGCCAGAGTTTTTCTGTGCTGAACTGCCCTTTGCCTCTATGAGTATATTACTATTTTTGGTGGGAAGGGTGTGGATTCAAGTCCCCCACAGACATACGAACAAAAACCTTGGTAGACTTTCCTGTTTGAAATGGAAAAAGCACTGTGCTCTTACGGATTTAACATCTGACCGAGCCAATGTTTGTGATCTCAAGCTGATCTAAGTCATGGTGTCACTTGGAGAAGAACAGAGGATTCTCACTGGTATCTGATGACATTTATTGATCTCTTTTCATGTTGCTGTTCTGGAGACCACGCTGAGCACCAGTAGACTACTCTGCTTCCTTTAGCACAGAGTGACTCTTCTTAAATCAAGTCTTAAGCTTGACAGGTACTTGAACAGAAAATGAATAGAGGGACAGGGGCAGATGCAGGAAAATGGGTATCTTGGTCAGCATGCACGTCAGGCTGAAGGGCCTTTTTCTGAGTTGTACAACTCTAGGGCACTTCCTTACTGAAGCCCATCACCCATACTGGGGCATAAGCCACCAAAGGTAGTTCACCAGAGTCCTCTATCCGGGGCCAGTCTTTCACATTGTCTCCAGGTGTAGTCCATCTTCTTGATGCATCCTTCCTCTCCCAGGGATGAGGTATTTGGAGTTTCTGGCATTTCTGTAGCACTGGGTTTTTACGGGACAGAGCTGCTAGCCACATGCTCAAACCTCTTTTCACAGCGAGGCTTGGGACCATCTGTGGCACAGTTTCTATGACTCAAAGTTCTAAAAAGACACGATGTGCTTGACTGTGAGTCTTACAACGTCCATCGAGTAAGCCCTCTATTGATCTCTGAAGTCTGATCTGCCGGCTTAACTGACACAAAGAGTGCAGCAAGCAGGTGGCTAACTCCGCGCTTGTGATATTTGACTAGGGCATCCTGCATTGCCCTGAAGGTGAAATCTTCACATGATCCTGACTGGGAGGGCTAAGCAGGTGCTATACCTTGCCCAAGAGTGACCTGCAGGCCAGCGGAGGAGTGCACCACACCTCCTCTGGTGGATATGTAGCTGCAGTACATGTGATAAATAAATCTGAATTTGAATCTGAAAGGTCTCCCTGTACACTGGAAACTTTATGAACATTCTGCAGTGCTCTAGTTCTAATACTAATCCCTATGTTTGCGTTTACTTGACTTTCTCACCACAGTAGTTCAGGTGAGACCACATTCTCCTGTGGAAGATCCGACAGAGAAGCCATGGCTTTCCTTCATCTGCAGTCAGTGTTAGGGTGTTAATTGAATAATGAGCCTGGGAAATTGACCCCTTAAAGAAATTAATAACAATTAGTTTCTGAAAGTAATAATCTCAGCCCATTCACCTCTTAGACACATGGTAACAGACATGTAAAGGCACCTCACATCCAGTGAGATGTTGTAAACTGCACATCTGTTGCTTAAACAACAGGGGTCCTGCAGATGCTGGAAATCTGGAGCAACACACGCAAAGCTTTGGAAGACCTCAGCAGGTCAATCAGAATATGTAGAAAGGCATAAAGAGTCAACGTTTTAGGCCGAGACCCTTCACCAGAACTGAAACTGAAGGGACAAGAAACCAGAATAAAAAGGTGGGGGAGATGAGGGAGAACAAGCCATAAGCTGGTGCTTAGTGAATAAGCCATACTTTCAATCAGAAGATCGTGACTTCAAATACTCCTCCGGAGGTGTTCAGACGAAGAATCTCACCTGACTCCCCCTCCCCCACCCCCCATTGATGCAAGAGATTCTGTAGATGCTGGAATTCCAGAGCAACAGACACAAAATACTGGAGGAACTCAGCAGGTCAGGCAAGATCTATGGAGGCGAGTGAACAACTAAAGTTTTGAGCTGAGAATCATGAGGACTGGAAAGGAATGGGTTAGAGGTCAGAATAAGAAGGTGGAAGGAGGGAAGGAGTACAAGCTGGAAGGTAATGGATGAGATCAGGTGAATGGGGAGGTGGGTGGGCAGGAGGAGAATGGAAGGGAGTAATATACTGATAAGATGGCAACACATTTGATCACAGTGGCTTTTACAGAGTCAACCAAAGGTGTTATTCTCTTTTTTAAAAGTATTGTTTATGATTGCAAGACCCTGCTGGACATATTACAGGTTCACCCTATCAGCGAGTTGCTCATTGGCGGAGAAACTGAAGGAGCTGGACTTGGTGTGGTTGTGTTCTACCTGAGTCAGACAGGTGTCGGAGGAGTTGGTGCACGAAGGAAGTGTGCAGTCCAACAGTGAGTTATCATCTTAGTTGCTTTTCTTGTGATCACAAGACTCCATTGGACATTGTTAATGTGGAATGCTGCAAGTCTGAATCACAGTTTCATTGGCGGACGCCGGGGGAGCTGTTTGGCCTCGGTCGTAGTGAGGAATAGGCCTCAAGCCGTGGTGTCGCCTGTTTACAGCTGCCCAGGAGAGAGGCATCAGAGTCAGTACACTCCTCTAGAGGTGGTGTGGTGAGGCATCCAAGTTGGATTTGGTGCTGCCCTCTAGTGTTCACTCAGCAGAGGAGAGTTCAACTGCAGCCTGCTGCAATATTCATGAACACAGGGTTTAGAACTTTATTTTTTGTGTATGACTGCATTTTACTGATACCTTTCATGTGCTTTGTCCTGTGTGTGACTATGGGTACTGTGTTTCAGACCTTGGCCCCTAAGAACGCTCTTTCATTTGACTGTATTCATGGGTATTCAAGTATGATTGAATAATAATTGAACTTGAATGGGAGAGGCAGATATCTTGGAACTTAGGAGACTTAGATGGGCACATGGATGATAGAAAAATGGAGATCTACATAGAAGGGAAGAGTTAGATTGATCTTAAAAAGTCATCACAACATCGTGGGCAGAAGGGCCTGTACTGTGCTGTATTGTTCAGTGTTTTCTGTACGTGCACTGTCTTACACTTTGATAATGCTCTTTTGTTTGGCTGGTGCTGTAAATCTCAACTACTATGATACCATGTTCTTTCTCATAAAATTGTGCATTATTTATGTTTCATTTGTAAGTTTTTTCTTGTGAATGCTGCTTAGGGGATGCTAAGTGCCTGTAACAGGGCTGCAACAAAGCTTTTCATCGTACCTGTATTTCACCATACTTGTGCACAAGACAATAAACTCATTCAGGAGACCCTATCTACCTGTAAACATCTAAATTGGAAGCAGTAGAGAGCCACTTGGCAGCTTTCACCTAACCCAACGTTGGATGATGTTAGCAGATCACTTTACAGCACCAGAGATAAGGGTTCAGCTTTCGCTGGAAATTTTTATGTTCTTCCTGTGACCGTGTGGGTTTCCTCAGGGTGCTCCAGCTTCCTCCCACATTGCAAAGATGTCTGGGTTAGGGTTAGTAAGTTGTGAGCATGTTATGTTGGTTCAGAAGCATAGCAATACTTGCAGGGTGCCCGAGCACCTGCTTAAAGTGTGCTCATTAAAATGAAAGTAATAAAATTTCTCCTAGCTTCACAGCACACTTGGATAATGGTCAGTGCAATGCTTTATAGCACCAGCTCTTATGCTGTGGTACCACTTCCCGGAAGGTAGCAACTGGAATAGATTGTGGTTGGGGTGGCTTGGGTCCCCAATGATCCTTTGGGACCTTTTTACACACCTGTCTGTGTAAATGTCCTGAATCATGGGAAGTTCACAACTACAGATGCACTGGGCTGTCCGCACCACTCTCTGCAATTAAGGAATCATTTCACCTCATGTTTGACTTAAAGGGACGATACATACGATGACTTTTAAACAGGAATCCCTGAGTTTTGATTTTCTTTGATAAATATGTTCCGCATTTTCATCCAATCAGAACTCAAAGAACATAGTACAGCACAAAAACAGGCTCTTTGTCAAGCCAATTATATTGGTAATTAAATGGCCAACTACACTAATCTCTTCTGACTGCACAGTATCCATATCTTTCTATTTCTTCACATTCATCGATCTATTTAAAAGTCTCTGAAAAATCTCTAATATTCCTCTCTCTACCACCACCCCATTCCATGCATCCACCATTCTCTATGTAAAAAAAATTGCCCCTCATGTCTCCTTTGAAATTACCCCACCACCCCCCCCCTCCCCCCCACAACCTTAAATCCATTTCTCTGTTATTAGACATTTTAACCCTGGGAAAAAGATAATGTCTGTCTACTCCATCTACACCGCTCATGATCTTATCAGATCTCCCCTCAACCTCCACCGCTACAGAGAAAATAACCCAAGATTGTCCAACCTCTTGATATAGCAAATGCCCTCTAATCCAGGCAACATCATGGTAAACCTCTTCCACACCCTACCCAAAGCCACGATATCCTTTCTATAATGGGATGACCAGAATTGCATGCAATACTCCAGATGCAGTCTAACCAGATTTTTATAAAGCTGAGACATAACTTTCTGACCTTTGAATTCAGTACCTTGACTAATAAAGGCAAGCATGCCACATGTGTTGTTATCCAGTACCTCCTGTACCTAAGTGGCCACTGAGTGAATGTTAACACAAGGAAATCTGCAGATGCAGGAAATCCAAGCAACACATACAAAATGCTGGTAGAACACAGCAGGCCAGGCAGCATCTATAGGGAGAAGGGCTGTCTCAGCCCGAAACGTCGACAACGCTTCTCCCTATAAATGCTGCCTGGCCTGCTGCGTTCCACCAGCATACTGAGTGAATGTTTGTGGCCATTCTCGCCGACCTCTCTCATTAACAGGGCATTTTTACCCACAAGACTGCCAATCACTGGATGTTTTTAGTTCTTCACACCATTCTCTGTAAACTCTATGAATCCCAAGGATCTCTTAGAGTTACAGAACACTTTCAGCACAGAGAGAGTCTCTTTGGCCCATCTAGTCCAAGCCAAGTTATTAATCTGCTTAGTACCATGGACCTGCAGCCGGTCCATATCTCCATACTCTTTCCACCTACGTACAAATCGCACTTCCATAATTTCAAAATTGACTTTATTCATAACAATGTATACACATAATAGACAATACAGACATTAGAATATAGAAAACTTACAGCACAATACAGGTGCTTCAGCCCACAAAGTTATGCTGAACATGTCCTTACCTTAGAAATTACTAGGTTTACCCATAGCCCTCTATTTTTCTAAGCTCCATGTACCTATCCACATGTCTCTTAAACGACCCTATCGTAGCCATCTCCACCACCATTGCCGGCAGCCCATTCCACGCACTCACCACTCTCTAAGTAAAAAACTTACCCCTGACATCTCTTCTGTACTTACTTCCCAGCACCTTAAGCCTGTGTCCTCTTGTGGCAACCATTTCAGCCCTGGGAAAAAGCCTCTGACTATCCACACGATCAATGCCTCTCATCATCTTATACACCTCTATCTGGTCACCTCTCATCCTCCATCACTCCAAGGAGAAAAGTCCGAGAACGGGAAGTGTTTTATTACTGTCACGTACTGCAATAGTGAAAAGCTTGTCTTGCATGTTGTTCATACAGATCAGATCATTACCCAGTGCATTGAGGTAGAATAAGGTAAAACAATAACAGAATGCAGGATAAAGTGCAGAGCAGGCAAACAATAATGTGCCAGAAACCAGGTAGATTATGAGATCAAAAGCCTGTACTACAGTAGTTAACTAATTAACAGTTTTAAGACAACAGGATTGAAGCAGAGTGGTGGCATAGTGGTTAGCACAATGCTTTACAGTACAGGCAGCTGGAGTTCAATTCCCACCACTGCCTGTACGGAGTTTGTACGTCCTCCCCGTGACAGCGTGGGTTTCCTCCAGGTGCTCTGGTTTCCTCCCACAGTCCACAGTCCAAAGACTGTTAACAATTAACCAGCTAACAGTTAAAGGATAAATTGGTCATTGTACGTTGTCCTGTGATTAGGCTAGGATTAAATTGGGGGATTGCTGGGTGGCGTGTTCGAAGGTCCGGAAGGGCCTATTCAGCACTGCTTCGCAATAAGTGACTAAAAGCTGTTTTAAGCCTGCTGTTAAGTGCCTTCAGGATTTTTTTATCTTCCGCCTGGTGGGGGAGGGGAGATGCACCATCAATAACTCACTCTGAGACGTAAAGGCGAGATATCGGCTTTTATTGACTGGAAGAAGGAACAAGCAGTGAGTGACCACCATACTACATCCTGGAGACAGAGAGGCTGGGCTCAGGCCTCAATCGCCTTTATACAGGGGTCTGTGGGAGGAGCCACAGGAGCAGTCAGCGGGGGGGGGCGTGTCCAGACAGGTATATGTAGTCCACCACAAGGGGATCGAGAGAATGCCGGGGGTAGGTGGGGTTTTTGATTATGCTGGCTGTTTTACTGAGGCAATGAGAAATGTAGACAGATTCCAGCAAGGGGAGGCTGATTTCTGTTACGTGTTGAGCCGTGCCCACAACCCTCTGCAGTTTCTTGCAGTCGCAGACAGAGCAGTTGCCATACAAGCCGTGATACATGTGTCAATTCACAATGCTAAGGGGTGATGGGACAAAAGAAGCTCATTGCTTTCTTTATAGAGTGAACTCACTGGAATTCAGAGGAATGAGGGTGGATCTCATTGAAACCTATCGAATGTTAAAAGGCCGCAATACCGTGGATGTGGAGAAGATGTTTCCTATGACGGGGATGGGGCGGGGGGGGGGGGGGTTAGTCTAGGCCAGAGGGCACAGCATCAGAGAGGATGGATGTCCATTTAGAACGGAGGTGAAGAGGAATTTCTTTAGCCAGAGGGTGGTGAATCTGTGGAAATCATTGCCACAGGCGACAGTGGAGGCCAAGTCATTGGGTATATTTAAGGCAGAGATTGATAGATTTTTGATTAGTCAGGACATGAAGGGATATGGTGAGAAGGCAGATAGTTGAGCCAAATGGCCTAATTCTGCTTCTATATCTTATAGTCTTATGGTGATGATGGGACAGGAGCTGTCCTTTAGCCTAGTGGTATGTGTATTCAGGCTTTTGTATGTTCTGCCTGATGAGAGAGGGAAAAAGAGGGAACGTACGGGGTGGGTGGGGTCTCCGAGTGTGCTGAAGTGGAAAGAGGTACAAACAGATTCTATGGAGGGAGTCTGGTTTCTATGGTATGCTGAGCTGTGTCTACAGCTCTCTGCGGTCACAGGCAGAGCAGTTCCCACACCAAGCTGTAACGCGAAGCGCTGCAACACATCAATGGGTATAAAAACACCTTAATATTCTGCATTCTCCACTTAATAGCCCGGAGAGAAGTAACAGTTATTTAATAACATTGTTAGTTGGCACTTGGTTACCAATGGGGTGAAGATTCCATTCATCAAGTCTTGACAATTAAAAAAATGCTGTCTGAGTGTTATTTCCAATGTTTGCAAAAAGTTTCTCCGTTCTGTCAAGGTGGATGGGAGCCTATTGTGATCCACACCCTACTCTGCAGTTATCTCATGATTCATAAGGAGCTGGTCTGAATATCACATAAAGCTCTTATCACCAAGAGAGTCTGATAGACGGCTTTAAAGGCTTTGCTCTCGCTTCATAATTAGATTTTTTTTTGCCCAGGCAAAAAAACCTTACATTCTTCTGTCAGTTAACATTGGTGTGGTATAAAATGGAATTTTCAAATGCTTGCCATGAATAGCTCTGATCTGGAGCCGTCTGCCTGAAATAGTATTGAAATAGAATCAATTACACTGTGAAAAAGAAATTGGTTAAGCACTTGATGGACAAAAAGTATTTTCTGGAATGTAGTGTTCACCAAGGAGAGAGAGATGGAGGTCACTAAGAGCACTTTGGACATGTCCACGTTAATATTCTAGGGCCTTCTGAGATCATAAGTCACAGGAGCAAAATTAGGCCATTCAGCCCATTAAGTCTACTCTTCCATTCCATCATAGCTGATTTATTAACCCTCTCAACCCCACTTTCCTGCCTTTTCCCCGTAAAGTTTGATGCCCTTACTAATCGACGGAGAGGGAGGGGGGAGGGAGATAAATGTGCATCCTCATACAACAGATCAGTGCACATAGATAAGTCATCACCAGTTCATACGTAGTGCTGAGGCTGTGCCCTCTGCTCCTAGACTACCCCTCTATAGCAGAAATTCTCTCCAGTTTCGTCTGTCTAGGCCTTTCAATGAATGGTAAGCTATCGCTGCTCTCAAAGATAATTTTCCTCAATTCCTTGTTGGCATTATTAGTAACTATTGTTTGCTGCTTCCCATTTCTGCTGTGATTTGCTGCCTATCCACTCATTCAATAACTATAAGGATTTCCAAATACCACGGTTGGAGCACCTCTCAGCCCTTTCCTCAGGGGGTTTAGACCTCCACTGCACATTGAGGAACAGAATGATCTCCAGCTTTCCATGATGTTTAGATCAAAGAGGTTGACTTTTTCCAGCCGGCTATGACAGAGTGCCTTAAGGGGACCACAACCTTGGTGCAGGGTTTGAAGGCTTGTGTGCCTCAGTGACCCAGAGAGCTATGTTGCTGGAGTCAGGGTCTTGAGGGTCACCCATGCCAAACAGGTCAAATGGTTGTGGCCAAACTAAGAGTGGTCCACCGTTCCTCCAGGTTCAGGGGCTCACCTCAGGGATAACAAACCTGACTGGTCAAAAAAAAATTGTTGTGGAAACAGCAATGAAGAATCCTTTTGGTATCTGTGTGTGATGGTATGGACAGACAGAGATAGAGGACCTTCACTGCTACCCTAAAAGCCAATGGCGTAACAGGCAGTGAGTAGTTTGATGAAGTGATGAAAGCAAAATGATTGACAAAGTTGGAGCAACTTTACTGAAATTTGGTGCCTCTACCCCCTCTCCCTGATGGAATCTGGGAACTTGTCATCAGAGGAAACGAAGAGAAGGAATGAGTCTCAAGGGACACTGATGAATTTCAAAAGAGCAAAGAGACTGTGGGATTTGGCAAAAATTTGGATTTTGAAATTTATAATAAATATTGAGCAAACTTTTCCTTGAATTTAAAAAATGCTTAAACATAACACATAAACATGTCCCTCACGTTGTGCAAAGTTGATCCAGTCAGCATGATTCTTGAATTCCTTCAAGCCTTCTGTTGCTCAGTCTACAAGGTTAGTTTATGAGAGGCTGCAGCTTTAAGACACTACAGCTCACAGACTGATCAGATCTAAAACAGAGAGCACAGATAGAGGGTCTGATTAGAGGTGATAAGGTGTAAAAAAGAGAAACCGAGGAAATTAAATCGCACAGGCTTAATGCCTGCCAGCTTCAGGAGAAGACTGAATCATTTTTAGTCTATAGCTCACCGGGCGGCACAGTAAGTGCAATCACTTTACAGTGCTCGTGATAGCGGTGCAATTTCCGCCACTGTCTGTACATCCTCTCCGCGACCATCTGGGTTTCCTCCCACATTCCAAAGATGGACAGGTTAGGGTCAGTGAATTTTGCACAGTCTACGTTGGCACAGGAAGTGTTGTGACACTTACAGGTCGCCCCCAGCACAATTCTCACTGGTTTGATCTGATGCAGAGGGACACATTTCACTGTATATGTGACAAATAAAGTCATTCAGTGGGTAGGACGTCTACAAGTTTAACTATTGGTGTACAGAAAGTATTCTATGTCAGTTCAAATTGTGGCATTGGAAAGTACTAATGAGAACTTGATTATCTCCTTTTGCCAGTCATACTGAGATCTTAGTAATAGTGTATAGTGTAGTAGTAGTAGGCCTCCGTTAGTCTCGATAAACCATGGATTTGCACCTTGGAAAGTTTCCAGGGCACAAGCCTGGGCAAGGTTTTTTTCTTATGGAAAACTGGCAAGTCTCCCCTCTTCACGTCACCGATGTTGTCCAAGGGAAGGGCATTAGGTCCCATACAGCTTGGCACCAGTGTCATCGCAGAGCAATGTGTGGTTAAGTGCCTTGCTCAAGGACACACACGCAAGCCTCAGTCAAGGCTCGAACTAGCGACCTTTAGATAGCTAGACAAACGCTTTAACCACTTGGCCACGCGGCAACACAGTGATAGTGTAACAGAGTCATAAAGTTATAGAATACACCATGTCCATGCTAATCTTTTTGTTACAAAACCAGAGAGTCACAGAAAAGTACAGCACAGAATCAGGCTGCTTGGCCCATCTAGTCTGTGCCAGAACAATTTAAACTGTCTACTCCAAATTGACCAGCACCCAATAACTTGTGTATAAGAAATAATATTAAATCATTAGAAAGAGAAAACATGGACTGGAAGGTATAGAGTCTCTGTAGGTTGAATTAAGAAATGTCAAGGGTAAAAGGACCCTAATGGCAGTTATATACAGGCCTCCAAACAGCAGCCAGGATGTGGATTACAAATCACAGCAGGAGGTAGAAAAGGTATGTCAGAAGGGCAATGCCATAATAATCGTTGCGGATTTTAACATGAAAGTGGATTGGGAAAACCAGGTCAGTACTGGACCTCAAGAGAGAGAATTTCTAGAATGTCTAAGGAATGGCTTTTTAGAACAGCTTGTTGTTGAGCCCACTAGGGGATCGGCTGTGCTGGATTGGGTGCTGTGCAATGATCCAGAGGTGATAAGAGAGCTTAAGGTTAAGGAACCCTTAGTTGGTAGTCACAATATGATTGAGTTCACACTGAAATTTGAGCGTGAAAAAATATATTCCAATGTGTCAGTATTTCAGTGGAATAAAGGAAATTACAATGGCATAAGAGGGAAACTGGCTGAAGTTGACTAGAAAGGGACAATTGTAGGAAGGACAGCAGAGCAGCAATGGCTGAAGTCTGTGAAAAATAAGGGAATTGCAAGACAGATACATTCCAAATAAGAAATTTTCAAAGGGAAGAAGGACACTACCATGGCTGACAAGTGAAGTCAGAGCCAAAGTAAAGCAAAAGAGAGGGCATACACGGAAGCCAGAGCTAGTGGGAAGATAGAGGATTGGCGAGCTTTTAAAAATTTGCAGAAGGAAACTAAGAAGATCATTAGGAAAGAAAAGATGAATTATGAACGGAAGCTGACGACTAATATCAAAGAAGATACTAAAAGCTTTTTTAAGTGTATAAACGGTAAAAGAGAGTTGAGGGTAGATATAGGACCAATAGAAAATGATGCTGGAGATATTGTAATGAGAGATGCAGAGATGGCAGAGGAACCGAGTGCGTATTTTGTATCAGATTTCACAGTGGAAGATGTCTGCAGTATACCGGACATTCAAGAGTGTCAGGGAAGTGAAGCTTGAACAGAGAAAATTACGAATGAGAAGGTGCTCAGGAAGCTTAATGGTCTGAGGGTGGATAAGTCTCGTGGACCCGATGGAATGTACCCTCGGGTTCTGAAGGAAGTGGCTGAAGAGATTGCGGAGGCATTAACGATGATCTTTCAAGAATTGATAGATTCTGGCATTGTATCGATTGACCGGAAAATTGCAAATGTTACTCTGTTATTTAAGAAGGGTGGGAGGCAGCAGAAAGGAAACTATAGACCAGTTCACCTGACATCAGTGGTTGGGAAGTTGTTGGAATCAATTGATTGGGATGAGATTATGGGGTACCTGGAGGCACGTGACAAGTTAGGCCAAAGCCAGCATGGTTTCCTAAAAGGAAAATCCTGCCTGACAAACCTACTGCAATTTTTTGAAGAAATTGCAAGCAGGGTAGAGAAAGGAGATACAGTAGACGTGATGATTTTCAGAAGGCCTTTGACAAGGTGCCACACATGAGGCTGCTTAGCAAGATAAGAACTCATGGAATTACAGGAAAGTTACCAGCATCGATGGAGCACTAGCTGGTCAGCAGAAAACAGAGAGTGGGAATAAAGGAATCCTATTCTGTCTGACAGCCAGTTACCAGTGGAGTTTCACAGGAACTGGTGTTGGAACCACTGCTTTTTATGATGCACATCAATGATTTGAACTGTGGGATTAATGGATTTGTGGCTAAATTTGCCGATGATACAAAGATAGGTGGAGGAGCGGGTAGTGTTGAGGAAACAGAGCCTGCAGTGAGACTTAGATAGTTTAGGGGAATGGGCAAAGAAGTGGCAAATGAAATACAATGTTGGAAAGTGTATGGTCATGCACTTTGGTGGAAGAAATAAACAGGCAGACTATTACTTAGATGCAGAGAGAATTCAAAATGCAGAGATGCAAAGGAACTTGGGAGACCTTGTGTGAGCTACCCTGAAGGTTAGCCTCTAGATTAAGTTGGTTGTGAAGAAGGCGAATGCAATGTTGGCATTCATTTCTAGAGATATAGACTATAAGGGCACGGAAGTGATGCTGAGGCTCTATAAGGCACTCGAGAGACCACACTTGGAGTATTGTGTACAGTTTTGTATTCCTTATTTTAGAAAGGATATACTGTCATTGGAGAGAATTCAGAGAAGATTCACAAGAATGATTCCAGAAATGAAAGGGTTACCGTATGAGGAACATGTGGCAGCTCTTGGGCTGTATTCCCTGGAGATCAGGAGAATGAGGGGGGATCTCATAAAAGCATTCCGAATGTTAAAAGGCCTGAACAGATTAGATATGGCAAAGTTACTTCCCATGGTAGGGGAGTCTAGGACAAGAGGGCATGACTTCAGGATTGAAGGACGTCCATTTAGAACAGAGATGCGGAGTAATTACTTTAGTCAGAGAGTAGTAAATCTGTGGAATTTGTTGTAACGAGTGACTGTGGAGGCCAAGCCATTGGGTGCATTTAAGGCAGAGATAGATAGGTTCTTGATTAGTCAGGGCATCAAAGGGTATGGAGTGAAAACGGGGGACAGGGGATAACTGGAAGAATTAGATCAGCCCATGATTGAATGGCGAAGCAAACTTGATGGGCTGAATGGCCTACTTCTGCTCTTATATCTTATGGTCTTATGGTTTGGCACCAGTGGCATTGCAGTAACTCGTCTCTAAACCATGTGAAGGGTCGGAGCTGGACTGCTTTGTCATAGGTTATTTGAGATGCACATCATTGGGAGCTTTATGTGATGGGAGCTTATCCCCACTACCAGCCCCCTGCCGCAGCTATAACAACCTTAAGAAGTTCCATGCAGTAGAATTTATGAAAAACCATACATAAATAATGATGACCAACAACCAATGAGAAAGAAGAACATTCTACTGTTTTTATAAACTCCCCGCTTTTCATCTATTCTCTCTGATCCAACCGCTCACTTGGACTGTGAGGGCAACTTGCAATGACTAAATAACCTGCCAACCCGCATGGTCTTGGGATGCAGGAAACTGGGATTCCCAGAGGAATCTGGACTTCCATCAGGAGGGTGTGCAAACCCCCCACCAACAGAACACAAAGTCAGGATCAGACCAGGCTGTCCAGAGTTGACAGGTAGCAGCTCTGCTAGTTGCTGCACTGTGCAACCCTCAGCTATTTCAACGTTTAAGAGAAGTTTGGATAGGTACATGGATGGGAGTTCTATGGAGGTGTATGGTCCCAGAGCAGGTCAATGGAAGCCGACAGTTTAAATCATTTGGCACAGACTAGATGGGCTGAAAGTCTAGTTTCTATGCTGTGTTTTCCTATGACTCTATGTGGATTTGTTCTCTCTGATGCTTTCTGCTGACCCAGTCTTTTCACATTATGCATGCTTGTTCTGGATAGACCAGACAGGACGCATTAAATCTACCCATTGGAAGAAGCTGTTTCCTCCACTGGCCAAATCAATGCATCAGTCTCTCAAGTGGGCTGTCTATAAATATATTCATGAAATTTTCCAAAAATTCCATTGTCAAGCAGATCTCAGAATCTCTAAATCCCATCTCTCAGGACTGTATGGAAATTGAAAGGAGTTATTGACTTTGGATTTGATTTGATTTCACAGTCTCAACGGACAGTGCTCTACTCAGCTGCTTGCTGTACACGAGCTGAAATCTTACTTTTGATCTTTACCGATCGGCTGTCTCACTGTGCTATTAAAGCCATGCTGTTAAACTTCTCTCCTGTCAACTGATTACTTAACTGTGGCAATGTGCCATGCACAAACTCAAGAAAGCCCAAGACCACAAGAAATTGCAGAATTGTGAATGCATCACGGAAGGCAGCCTCACTTTTATTGACTCTGTCTGCACTTTACGCTGATTAGAAAAGCAGCCAGTATAATCAAAGACCTCTGTTTTCTAGTCACTCTCTCCTCACTCCTCTGTCAAGCAGAAGATACCAAAATTGGAGAACATGTACCACCGGATTCAAGAACAGCTCTTTTATCAGACTCTTGAATGGAACTTTTATTAAAAGTTGGACTCTTAATCTATTAATTTACCTTGTCGTAGCCTGTGCACTTAACTTGTCAACTTGCTCTGCACTTTCTCTGTAACTGTAACACTTTGGTCATGTAACACTTGGTGTTCAAGTTGATAAGAAGGCGTAAGATGTGTTGGCCTTCGTTAGTCAGGGGTTTGAGTTCAGGAACCACAAGGTAATGTTGCAACTCTATAAAACTTTCTTCCAAGAGGACCACAACCTTTTCATTGGGTTTGGAGTTTGTGTGCCTCAGTGACCCAGTGAGCTATGTTGGCTGGAGTCAGGGGCCTCGTACTTAGGCTCTTGGTGGGGCCTTACATGCCAAATAGGTCAAAGGATAGAGGCCAGACTAAGAGTGGTCCACCGGTCCTCCAGGTTTAAGGGTTCAGCTCAGGCTTGTTCATAGCTCGTTGCACCAGCCAGCCAGCCACTCTAGTGTTGTTTGGTTGATGTTGAGCAGGTCAGTGTCAGCTAAATCAGGTGAGAGTGGGCAGTTGCGCAGAACGTGTTCGATGTTCTGCACCCTTTCACCACACCCACAGGATTCGCTGGTCTTTAAACTCCACTTCACCATACTGTCTCCCATCCTACAAACTCCCGCTCTCACTCTGTTGAGAGTGCACCCCTTCCGTCAGTCAAGCAGTGCCCCCGGGGTCTGGCAACATTTCTGTGGGGTCTTGCACTGTGTTGTCTGGTGGGGTTCTGGCTTCTGTTTGTTGCCGGGGGTCAATCCTGTATGTTTGGGGGGATGTTCTGTGCAGTAGTTCCTCCACTGTAGCAAAGCTTTTCCTTGATCTTAGGCAGTTGGAAACTGGCACATGATGATGTACTGAGTGCTTTGGATCCAAGTTCTGTTTACCTTTTTCAATTTTTGTTGTAGTGTGTCTTCGGATCTCTGGAGGAGCAATGCCTGCAAGTCTGTAAGTGATGTTAGTGGGTGCGGGGTTAGGGTTAGGGTGATTATTCTGCAGACTTCGTTAAGCAACGGGTCAATCTTTTTTTGCATGGCTGATCTGCCCCACACAGGTGCACAGTATTCTGCAGGTGCATTATGCTCCAGGCCAAGTGATCCAGTGGGTGGTAAAAGGATAAACCCTCAGCCCACTGAAAAATCATTAGCCACAACGTCGAAGGTTTCAGCCACAGTCAGCTCAGTCCTGACTGGTCAAAAAAAAATAGTTATGGAAACAGCAATGAAGAATCCTATTGCTGATCCAAACGCAACAGGCATCTGATGATCTATAAAACTCTAATTGGACTACGCTTGGAGTATGGTGTTCAGTTCTGATTGTCTCTTTTTAAGAAGGATGTGGAAGCTTTAGAGAGGCTGCAGAAGAGTTTTATCAGGATGTTGCCTAGATTAGAAAGTGTGTCTTATAAGGAGAGGTTGAGCAAGCCAGGCCTTTTCTCTTTGCAGTGAATTTGGATGGGAGGTGACTTGGTAGGGGTGTACAAGAGGATAGGAGCCATAGGTAGAGTAGACAGCCAGAGATTTTTCTCCAGCTTGAACATATTAAGGTGCAATATTAAGATGTATGGAGGAAAGTAGAGGAAGTAGATGTCAGAGGAATGTTTATTTTACACAGGGAGCGGTGGGTGCATGGAACGTCACAGGTGGTGGTGGAGGCAAATAAGGGATATTTAAGAAACTCTTGGAGGCACACATGGGTAATAGAAGAATGGAGGGCTATGGAGGAAGAGAGGGTTAGATTGTTCTTGGAGTAGGTTAAAGGGTCAGCACAACATTCTAGGCTGAAGAAACTATTCTCTGCTGTACTGTTCCATTTTCTATCTATTCTACATTCTGTTTTCCCTTCCACTGTGTCAAGGTACTTGTGTATGAAATGATCTGACAGATGACATGCAAATAAAGCTTTTTCACTAGATCGCTGTACAAGTCTCAGTGATATTATTAATTCCAACAAATGTTGCGTATCAGTGCAAGACAACAATGGCAAAACTGATCACATATTTTGTTGGCTCTCAGGGGAATGAGAGATGATATAGCAACATCTGTTGTCTCTGTGAATCCGTGAATGTTGATCTATCTTTGTGGCCCTGAAATCTATTTGCCTGCCTGCACTGCACTCTCTCTGTAACTATAACACTTTTTTTCTGCGTTCTGCTTTCCCTTTCACTGCCACGATGTACTTTTGTGTGGAACGATCTGTCAGATTTCTACTCGCAAATTTCTGCAGATGTACTTGTGGTGAACTACATATACCTGTCTGGACACGCCCCTCTACTGACTGCTCCTGTGGCTCCTCCCACAGACCCCTGTATAAAGGCGATTGGAGGCACTGCTCCTCCATCAGTCTCCAGGATGTTGCGTGGTGGTCTCTTGCCGCTGATAGTGCTCTCTCTTCCAGCTGATAAAAGCCTATCTCTCGCCTCACGTCTCCGAGAGTTATTGATGGTACATCAGTACTGCACCGAGCAATCACCGTCTGGTACAGGTGGGTTTAGGGCACTACTGCACACGATTGAAATAAGCCACAGAGAGTTGTAAAGTTGGTCAGCTCCATCATGGGCAGTAACCTCCATAATATTGAGGACATCTTCAAGGAGCAGTTCCTCAAAAAGGCAGCATCCATCATTAAGGACCCCCATCACCCAGGATATAGCCTCTTCTCATTGCTACCGTCAGGGAGGAGGTACAGAAGCACACACTCGATGGTTCAGGAACAGCTTTTTCCCCTCTGCTACATGACCTCTGAATGAAAACAGAGCACAGGAACACTACCTCACTACTTTATTTCTATTTTTGTCCACTACTTATTTAATTTAACTATTAAGTACTACATATACATATGTTACTGTATTTCACAAAAAAAATTCTCTATTATTATATACTGCTGCTGCAAATTTAACAAACCTCATAACATTTGCCAATGATATTAAACCTGATTCTGATGGCATACAGATAAAAGTTTTTTTTCAATAATTGTAAACAATTACAGCAAATGCTGCATATCAGTGCAATACAACAATGGCAAAACTGATAACATATTTCATTGGCTCTCAGGGGAATGAAAGAGGCTATAGAAATATCAGTTCTCTCTGAGAATTAGAAGTCGGAATGCCAAATTTCCTTAGCCTCCTGAGGAAGCAGAGACATTGGCGACCTTTCCTTGCCTTGGCTTCTACATGTTTGGACCGATTACTGTGCTCTTTGAGTTCGGTATCAAAGAACACTGAGTGTTTAAATATAATTTTAAACAGGAAGAAGAAATCTATATTCATGCCATCAAGTTGGAGGCCACCCAGACAGAATATAAGGTGTTGCTCCTCCATCCTGAGGGTGGCATCAACTAGTGCCAAGATGAGGCCACTTTCAGGGTGGAGGAGTAACACTTTATCTTCTGTTTGGGTAGCTTCCAACCTGATGGCATGAATACTGATTCTCCTTCCGGTAAAAGAGCTGACAGTGGAATACAGGAGGAACGGAGACAGGCTTGTCCCGATTGACATCAATGGGACTGCAGTTGAGAAGGTGAGCAGCTTCAAGTTCCTAGGTATACTCATCAGCAAAGATCTCACCAGGACTGTATACACTGACTGTGTGGCAAAAAAAGCACAACAACATCTCTTCCACCTCAGGTGACTGAAGAAGTTCAGCATGAGCCCCCGAATATACAAGACCTTCTACAAGGGCACCATTCTGACTGGCCTGGAATAGAAACTGCACCAATGTTGACTGCTGGGCATTGCAGAGAGTGGTTTGGATGGCCCAACACATCTGTGGATGTGAACTTCCCTCCACTGAGGACATTTACAGAAGCAGGTGCAGAAAGAAGGCCTGAAAGATCATTGGGGACCCCAGTCACGCCAACCATAACTGTTTCAGCTGCTTCCGTCTGGCAAACAGTACCGCAGCATTAAAGCCAGGACCAACAGGCTTCTTTCTACAAGCCATTAGACTTATAAATTCATGTGTCTATACACTGCGATGGAATCATAGCACAAAGGTTTTTACTCCCTCACGTTGTGGAATGGATGTCAGTATTAAATAAACAAACAAACAGATTTTCCCCACCTCTGTTCCCCATTTTGACCTTTTACCTCTTCTCACATGACTATTATTTCCCGGTGGGATCCCTCCTCCTTCCCTTTCTCCTATGACCCAGTCTCCTCTCCTATCAGATTCTTTCTTCTTCAGCCCTTGACCTTTCCTACCCACTTGGCTTCATCTATCACCTGCCAGCCAGCCACCTTCCCATCCCCCCAACTTTTCATTCTGGCATCTTTCCTCTTCCTTCTCAGTCCTGAAGAAGGGTCTTGGCCCAGAACTTTGACTATTTGCTCATTCCCATAGATGTTGCCTGACCTGCTGAAAATCTTCCAGCATTTTGTGTGTATTGTTTCAAATATAATTTATTTTTGATGTTTTTAGGTGACCAAGGAAGTTGATGAAGGAAATGCAGTGGACCTAGCAAGCCTTTTGAGAAGGGCCCTTAGAGGTGGATGGCCCAGTAGACTCACTGTCTTGATATTTGGGATGAGGTAGTAAAGTAAGTTCAACATTGGCTTAGTGGGAACAAACAAAGAATGGTAGAAGATAGTTGCACCTCCGGAGGCCTGTAGCTAGTAGTGTGCCATAGGGTTTGGTACTGGTTCCATTGTTGTTTATTATCTATATTAATGATTTGTTTGGTAGCATAGTAAACTTGATCAGTAAATTTGCGGATGACATCAAGATTGGCAGCAGAGGGGCCAGTCAGGAAAGCTATCAAAGCTTGCAGTAGAATATAGACTTCTCCGTGGATTGTCACCTGGTCATGCTGGAGAACCTTGTGTGGTCCTGAGATCCCAAGAGCTATGCTCCTGGTAGGGTCACCCATGGCAGTAAGGTCGGAGGTGAGGTCCCTGACAAAGAACAATCCAACCAAGACCTCAATGGTGGAACAGGCGGACGAAGTTACTTCGAACTCAACGACTGTGAAGGCAGATGAAGGCTGCAACAAATCCATCAGCTCCAATCATCATGGTTTCCATGCCGTTGGAATCAGTTGGTTGATTTATGAAGTACCATGTGCTTCTTGGAGTGTAACATCAAGTACACGTTAAACAAATACACGCACAGGCATCTTCGCTCTGTGGGTCTTATCTTCAAGTCTTTCGGCGATCGGGGGAGGGCGACGGGGGCAGGCAATTTGATGGCTGGAAGCTCCCAGTCAAGAACCGGCACAAAAGTTGTGAATATAGAAACACAGAAACATAGAAAATCTACAACACAAGACAGGCCCTTTGGCCCACAAAGTTGTGCTGAAAATATCCCTACCTTACGTACTGAGTATGTTAATCAAAATGGCTTCTTTGTTTGTTAAGAGTAAAAGTGCTTCTTTGTTATGCTAACTGGTGAGGGAGTGTTTTCTTGCAGAGCGTTCTCGAAGCTTCTCGAAGCTTGTTTAGATTAAAGTTGCTGATAACGGGGATTGTATTCATTTGTTAACCATTTGGGTTGGATGTTATTTTCTCTTGTGGATCTGGGAGCTGGGAATTTGTGGTCTTTTCAGGAGTCAGGGAGAAGACGGCGAGGAAGGCGGACAGGTGCGGCACTGATGGTCGATCAACGAGGGTGGTCCCAGGTGTGCGCGTCGTGGAGATCGGAGAGGAGCGAAGAGTGGTTGGAGGGTCGAGGATCGAGCTCCAATGATGTGCACAAATTGACTGAACTTTGATAAGTTTTGGCGCCTTTTCTTTATTTTCATTCCCTTCATATATATTGTATCATTATTAATCACTTAGTTCTAGTAAATTTATAAAGTGTATTCTGTAACCGTACCTGGTGTGAGCTTGATATTGTGTGTGCAATGTTGCATTAGTGTGTATTTCACAGCATCCACATATATGGGAGGCGGGGTTTGGTGGGTGGCTGGAATTTTCCCCGGGACATACACCAACCTATCGCGTAAGCGTTACACTTAGAAATCACTAGGGTTACCCATAGTCCTCTATTTTTCTAAGCTCCATGTACCTATCCAGGAGTCTCTTAAAAGACCCTATCGTATCCGCCTCCACCACCATTGCCAGCAGCCCATTCCACACACTCACCACTCTGAGTAAAACCTTACCCCTGACATCTCCTCTGTACTAACTCCCCAGCACCTTAAACCTGTGTCCTCTTGTGGCAACCATTTCAGCCCTGGGAAAAAGCCTCTGACTATCCACACAATCAAAGCCTCTCATCATCTTATACACCTCTATCAAGTCTCACTTCATCCTCCGTCGCTCCAAGGAGAAAAGGCCGAGTTCACTCAACCTGTTCTCATAAGGCATGCTCCCCAATCCAGGCAACATCCTTGTAAATCTCCTCTGCACCCTTTCTATGGTTTCCACTTCCTTCCTGTAGGGAAGACCAGAACTGAGCACAGTACTCCAAGTGGGGTCTGACCAGGGTCCTATGTAGCTGCAACATTACCTCTCGGCTCCCAAATTCTATTCCACAGTTGATGAAGGCCAATGTACCGTATGCCTTCTTAACCACAGAGTCAACCTGCGCAGCTGCTTTGAGCATCCTATGGACTCAGACCCCAAGTTCCCTCTGATCCTCCACACTGCCAAGAATCTTACCATTAGTACTATATTCTGCCATCATACTTGACTGACCTGCCATCATACTTGACCTACTTGAATCAGTCGCTTGACTTTTGGACAGAAGCAGGAAAGTTGTTCGGTAGCAGTATTCATGTCTGAGCAGCCCTACTTAGGATCCACTCTGATCACCCTGAACTGGGAGGGGGCTAGAAAAGGTGCCTTTAAAATAGTTTGCTTCACCCCACCCTGTCTGGAAAGCCACGTCCAGAGGGATCACCATCATGTGGTCGAAAAACATCGAGAAGTGAAACTATGAAATCTGGAACCTGGAATATACGAACTCTGATGGATAACCCAAACTCAGACTGACCGGAGAGGAGAACTGCCTTTGTTGCCCAGGAACTCCATAAATTCAACTTTGACATTGTTGCTCTGAGTGAGACCCGCAGAGCTGGAGAAGGGCAACTAAAGGAAGAGCAAGGTCAATACACCTTTCTCTGGAAAGGACTTGATCCTGAACAACCGAGGATCCATGGAGTAGGCTGTGCCATCCAAAACAGCCTACTTCGGAAGCTGACAGAGCAACCACTGGGTATCAATGAACATCTCATGACTCTGTGAATCCAGCTCGTCAAGAACCAACATGCCACCATCGTCAGCGCCTATGCTCCAACTCGGGACGCTGAAGATGAAGTAAAAATGCACTTCTATGCTCAACTTGACGATGTCCTTTCCTCTGTTCCCAACAACAACAAGATCATTTTCTTGGGAGACTTCAATGCCGGTGTCAGGAAAGACCATAGGCTCTGGACTGGAATAATAAGCAAGGAAGGAGTTGGTAAGGTCAACGCCAATGGAGCACTCCTCCTCGCCAAATGTGCTGAACACAACCTGCTGATTACAAACACCCTACTTTGCCAGAAAAACAGACACAAAGTCTCCTGGCAGCATCCATGCTCCAAACACTGGCACCTCATTGACTACATCATCTTAAGATCTCAGGACCAACAAGATGTACTGATAACAAGAGCTGTTCTGGTGCCAATGAGTGCTGGACAGACCATCGACTCATCTCGTCCACCATGAGAATGAAGATTCAGCCCAAAAGGAAACACCAAAATCAGAACACTATTAAGAAATTCAATGTTGACATCCTTCAAGACATCAACCATGTACAAAAGTTCCAACAAGATTTTCAAGAACAACTGCCTCAACAAATCCCATCAGCTGTAGAAGAACACTGGAATCAACTGAAGAATGCTATCACCACCTCCTGCAAAGAAACAATTGGGTTCAAGACGAAAAAACATAAGGATTAATTCGATCATAACAACAAACTACTCCAACAACTCATCGACAAAGAGAGAAAAGCTTTCATCACCTTACAAAGTCACTAACGATCGACTGCCAAAAGGAAACGCTATCAGAAATGCAAGGCTGCAGTCCAGAAGAGCACCCGAAACCGGAAAAACCAATGGTGGAGGAAGAAAGCTCAGGAAATCCAACAACTAGCAGATGCTAATGACACTCGAGGCTTTTACAACTCAACTAAAGCTATTTCTGTCCCATCCACTCACGGTCAAGTCCCTCTCATAAGCGAAGATGTTTCAACCAACCTGAAGAGCAATGCTGCAATCAATGGAGGGATCACTTTGAAGACCTTCTAAATCAAACCGTCTCATTTGATAGGAATGTGATTAACAACATTTCAAAACAGCCCATTGACAACTCCCTAAGCAAAATACCAACACTTGAAGTCAAGGAAGCCATCAAAACCTTGAGAAACAACAAGGCCGCTGGACTCGATGGAATACCAGCCAAGGTCTACAAATTAGAGCTAACCACTTCATTACCAACTGCATCAACTTCTTATCAAGATCTGGATAAATGAAGACGTACTAGCAGACTCTAGAGACTCAGCAATCATTACCATCCACAAAAGGAAAGGTGTTCGATCCGAATGTGGAAACTATCGTGGAATTTCCCTGTTGACACAGCAGGAAAAATCCTCGTCCACTTCATGAACAACCGGCTCAAGCCTTTAGCCGAGAAGATCCTACCGGAAACACAAGCTGGTTTTAAACCATCATGTGGAGCAATCGACATGATCTTCACATGATCGCTACAGGTAAAATGTCGTGAACAACTTCAACATTTGTACATGGCATTCATCGACCTCACCAAAGCCTTTGACTCAGTATCAAGGGAAATCCTATGGGATGTCCTGTCCACCTATGGGTGCCCTGAAAAGTATATTCGAATCCTGAGACTCCTCCACAAAGGCATACTTGCCACAGTCATGGTCAGCAATAGTAACTGTGAGCCTTTTCAAGTCAGATCAGGAGTAAAACAGGGATGCGTGATTGCCGTAACTTTGTTCACCATCTTCATTGCGACCATCATCCACATCATAAAGGACAACCTACCCCTAGGAATTGAAATTGTCTACAGAACAGATGGCAGACTTTCCAATCTTGCCCGTCTCAAGTCCAAAAACAAGGCATCCACGAATTCCCTCATCAAGTTCCAATATGCAGATGACAACAGTGTTGCAGCTCTCTCAGAAAACCACCTACAACAGTTCTGACTGTCTTCAACCGTGCATACACGAAACTTAGACTTACTATTAATTCCAAGACTCAGATCATCTACCAACTGTCACCAACCGAGACAAATTGGATTGAACCATCAATTCAATTTGGCGAAGCAACCCTGGAAAACGTGGACCACTTTCTGTATCTTGGAAGTCACCTGTCCTCTCCAATGTCGACCTTAATGACGAGATCCAACATCATCTTAAATGTGCTGGAACAGCTTTTGGACATCTCCAAACAAGAGTCTTTCATGATCATGACATCCCAGCAGACACCAAAATGTTAGTGTACAAAGCAGTGGTGACCCTAACGCTCCTGACAACATATTGATGACTTCTGAAGGCACTTGAAAAGTTCCATCAATGTTGTCTTTGAAACATCTTAAATATCAGCTGGGAAGATAGAAGAACCAATGTCAGCGTGTTAAATGAAGCAAAAGCAACGAGCTTTGAAGCCTACATCATCAAGAACCAACTAAGATGGAGCGTCATGTTGTTCGGATAAAAGACGAACGTCTGCTGAAACAAATCTTCTACTCCTAGCTTACAGAAAGCAAATATAAAAGAGGCGGACAACAGAAGAGATTCAAAGAAGTCTTAAAAGCCAACATGAAGAAGTGTAACATCAACATCAAAAACTGGGAAACCAATGCCAAGGACAGGAAACTCTAGCAAACCATTATCCAAGAAGGAACAGCAACTTTTGAAGCCAACAGATGTGCAGAATTAGAAGAAAAGAGAAGAAAATAGAAAAAGAGGCAGCACCAACCAAAGCCTGATCTGCCATCTGGAACTACCTGTCCTGAATGCAGAAGAACTTTCAAAGCCAAGATTGGACTCATAAGCCACTTGAGAGCCCATAAATAGATCAACAGAATGAAGACCATCATCCTCGACCTTTGGGGATAGCCACAACGACAATGAGAATCAAGACCAACTGGAAAAGTGGGCTGAAAATTGGCAGATGTATAGACAAGTGCAAGGTTTTGCACTTTGGGAGAACAAACCAATGAAATGTAGGGCACTGAGAAGTGAGGTAGGAGAGAGGGATCCAGGAGTACAGATCTACAAGTCCTTGAAAATGGCATCACAGGTAGAGAGGGTTCATAAATCAGCATTCATAAATCAAAGAACTGAATACAGGAGTTGGGTTGTTATGTTGAAGTGCGTAAGACATTGGTGAGGCCAGACTTGGAGTATTATGTGCAGTTATTGTCATCTACCTATAGGTAAGATATCAATTAGATTGGAAGAGTGCAGAGAAAATGTACAAGCATGTTGCCTTGTTGAGGACCTGAGTTATAGGGAAAAGTATACAGATTAGGACTTTATTCCAGGAGCAGAGGAGAATGAAGAGAGATTTGACTGAGGTGTACAAAACTATGATGTATTTATATAGGGTAGACTAACAGGCAGAACGCTGAAGGGCCTGTTTCATATTGTATGACTCTATTACACCTACATAATTTGCAGTGGCCAGGCAATCAATGAACCCACATACCTCTATAGTGTGGGAGGAAATCAGAGCATGCATGGCCATGGAGTTATAGTAGGTGGGTAGATGGAAAGGAGTAAAGGTCTTGTTTTGCTGTTCTTTTGTTGTTGCCATCAGGAAGAAAGTACAGGAGCATCGAGACTCACATCACCAAGTTCAGGAAGTTATTCCCCACAACCATCAGGCTCTTGAACCAGAGGGGATAACTTCAGTCAGCTTCAATAGTCCCATCATTGAAATATTCTCACTACCAATGGACTCACTTTCAAGTATTCTTCATTTAATGTCCTTGATATTTATTGCTTATGTAATAAAAAAGTATTATTATTATTATTATTATTATTATTATTATTATTATTATTATTATTATTATTATTATTATTATTATTATTATTATTATTATTATTATTATTATTCCCGTATTTGCACAGTTTATTGTACACTGGTTGGATGCTCAAATTGATGCAGACTTTTCTGTTATGGATTTATTGGGTATTCCCACAAGAAAATGAATCTCAGGGCTGTATATGGTGATATATATATATATACACACTTTGATCTAAATTTACTTTGATCTTCTGTTTCATTGATGTTTTTGTGTTGACAATGTTACTTTTGATGGTCTGTTGAACATTGTAGGCATGATACCTTGGCAACACTTGCGGGCTGCCCCCAGCACATCCTTGGCTTATGTTGGTTGTTAATGCCAACGTCACATTTGACTGTATGTTTCAACGTACGTGTGATAAGTAAATGAATCTGTATCCGTGTAATACAGCATGGAAACTGCTGCTTCCATCCAACTTGTCCACGCTGACCGAGGCACACATCTGGACCCAGTGAGAACGTATGTACAAACTCCACACAAACAGCATATCATGTTGTGCACTGGGAATATCGGAATCCAGGTGCAGAGGAAAGACAGACTCCAATGTAGAGACAGCACTAGGAATTTATTCATAATAATTCCAAAAGTACATTGGCAGCTCAGCCAAGCAATATTGTGAGAAGTAGCTTTCTCAAAACTAGGACCCCGTGACTAGCACAAATCAGGAACCCACTTAAATAATACAAGTCCCATGGAATCCTGAAGCCAATCAAGATAAGCTTAACAAGCTTAAACAGAAAGCACCAGGAGGCCTCATTATAAAGAGCAAGTTGCTGGAAAAAACACAAGGAAATCCAAACAGTAAGTGACTCATTAAACAACAATTAAGCCGTTCAGGTGCTGTAAAAATCTCAGCACCCTCCACAGGCCCGAAGAGCTCACTGCACTGTATCCGAAGTCAAGGTTGGGCCCAGGTCTCTGGACTGGGATGCAGCAGCTCTACTCTCAGCAGCAATCCACAGTTTTGAAGATCAACTTGGGACGGGCAACAAATGTAACTGCCGAAAAATTAATAAATATTTTTTTAAAACTGGAAGCTGTTAAACTTTGTTATCCTTGTGTGTTTTCAATCATGATGTTTGTCACCACTTTAATGATAAGTGTGGCTGATTGCAGTTTAGTCAAGGTTTGAGTTCTATCGCACGGACTCCAATTTCTCCAGCAGAAGTCAGCAACTGCACCAAACAGATCCTGCTTTCTTGGTCCCTCAGCTTCATGTGTATTACAATGAGTCACAGTGACTTTCCTTTCTTCTTCTGTCCTCCATCAATCATTTAGTTAATAATGTAGTCCAGGCACATAATAGTCACTTTCACACTTAACACCCACTGCTTTCCATTTCTGGATCCATCTTACTGAATTGTTCAATGTTTTTTTCCCTTAATTTTAATTCTAAAGGTTATTGACATGTTTCAGGATATTTGATTTCTCTTTGCTTCTTGGTGAAAGGAACTGGGAGTTGAAATATGTTTGTGTTGTCATTCAGTAACAAAGAGAAATTTGCACAGATTTTATGAAGAAATTCCTTGCAAAGCTGACTGAATATTAAATCCATATGGGTCGTGTTAAAAGAATGCAGCCAAAATTAGAAAATTAGGGTCCTTAGCATTGTCAACGATTCCCCCCCCCCATCTGTCCAAAAATCTATTTGACCCCCTACCATCGGAGAGGAGGTACCATAGCATTAGGACCTGAACTGTTAAGATGGGACACAGATCTTTCCTCCAGGCTGTAAGACGATTGAACTCCCTGCCACCACCCATGTTTCATCACGTATGAAGTGCCAGTAGTGTTATACTAAAAATGAGAAATCCTGCTGATGCTGGAAATTCAAAGCAACACACACAAAATGCTGGAGGAACTCACCAGGTTAGGCAGCATCTACAGAAATAAATAAACAGTTGACATTTTGGGCCGAGACCCTTCCTCAGGACTAGAAAGGAAAGGGGAAGACACCAGAATTAAAAAGATCAGGGGACGGGAAGGAGGACAGCTAGAAGGTGATAAGTGAAGTCAGAAGGGTAGGAGAGGTGGCAGCAAAGACAATTTCCCAGGAGGGATATGTGGCTTAGATTACGAGTTTGGGTGACTGCCACAGACATGGATCTTTCTTGGGAACTTGTCTTCACCGCCACCTTTAGACGGAGAATGAGGAGAGAGTGCCTGTAACGCACTATCAAGGGTGGTGGGAGATGCTGTTATGTTAGACGCATTTAAGAGATTCCTAGGTGAATGAAAGAAAAATGAGCCATGTAGGGTTAGATAGATATTGGAGCAGGGTGAAAAGTCAGAATGACGTAATGGGCTGAATGGCCAGTACTATGCTGTACTGTTTTCTGTTCTAAAATCCAATCACGTGAATGGATCTGGAATGAAGAGGTTTATATCAGTAATGTGCCAGGGATGCGGTAATGGCCCAGGTAAAGAGGGAGAGGCACGGATACAGAATGAACAGTTCACTGAGTTTTAATAAAAGTTGTTCGGAACAGAGGGAAATAATAAATGTTAGGTCAACAGGGCCGTTAACTAAAAACTCTCAAACTACCTAAAAACTAACGATGCGTTGCGAACTGAAAGCAGTAACCTGGAACTAAATTAATACCGCTTCTTAAACAACATCTATCTAAATTATTAGTCTTCTTTTGCAGAACATGGACTAAGATAAGCACGGAGCATTGTCGCTGCTGTTCTTCAATCAGGACATGACAAGACTGAAGCAAAAGGAAGGGAGTTAAATACAAATAGAAAGAGATCCTAATTGGCTGGAATGTGCTCATTCCCACATGTGTGATTGCCGTTATTGTTTCAGCTGCCCACCTGTGAGAGCGGCCAAACTCTGCAGTGTTGACATAATAGGAGTATAAAGATTTATTTAGCTTCTTCATAGAGGAATATATGTAAATATTGACAAATGGGTCCAGCTTACATAGGTGAGCATCTTGGATGAGTTTGTCCAAGTTGATCCTAAGCCATCCCTACTCTGTAGGTGTTATTGAGTCAAGGAGTCAGTCCCTTCGAGTCCATGGTAACCATCTACCATCCATAAGCACTAAACCTACACAGATCCCATTTCATTCTCCTTACGTTCCCATTGCTCACTGACAAACTTGGGATTCCTTGTTCTTCAGTCCTCTATCACTTCCATCTATCACCTTCCAGCTTCTCACATCATCCCCCTCTCCCACCCACTCACAATCCCCCTCATCTATTCTCACCAATCGCCTGTCAGCCTGTGCTCTTCCCCTGCCTCCCCCATTTTATTCTGGCTTTTCTGTCCTTCTGTTTTCCAGTCCTGATGAAGGGTCTCAGCCCCAAACATCCACTGTTTATTCCTCGCTAGCTGCTTGATCTGCTGAGTTCCTCCAGCATTTTGTGGATGTGCTCAAAAATTCTAGAATCTGCAGAACTTCTGATCTGCAATGCCTTACAACAACCCGCTTAAACTACCAATGGAACATGGGGGGGAGGGAGGCACATTGATACAGGGAAGATATGCAAACTCCACATGAAGGTCAGGAAGTCAGGATTGACCCTGGAACACTGGAGATCTGAGGCAACAGTGTTAAGTGTTCAGCCACACTAGGGGCAGATCTAGATATGCATCCAGATTCTCCATTCATTGGTTCACTACCTTCCTCTGAAATGGCCAGTGGAGGAGGTTATCTAAGATCAAATGGCAGATGATCCAAGGAGTGGCAGATGGAGTTTAACTCAGACAAGTCCAAAGTATTTAATTTTGGTAGGTTTATTAGGTATTGGTAGGTTTACTATACTTGTATAGTATATGTAGGACTTTGTAGAACAGAAACCCTGAGGCAGGGACACAAGGTTCCCTGAAAATGCTGGCTCAAAGATATGTTGGTGAAGAAAGTATTTGTCATGCTTGTCTTAATCCATTGAGTATCAAAGTCATGATGATACAAGGATATCTCCTTAGAACAGAAAAGGCTTGGACAGACATCTTGATCGGCATGGACCATAAGGCCATAAGGCATAGGAATGGAAATAGACCATTCAGCCTATCAAGTCTGAACCATCATTCCGTTACAGTTGATTCATTTTCCCTCTCAACCCCATTCTCCTCCCTTCTGCCCATAATTTTTGATGCTCTCATTAATCAAGAACTATCAATCTCCACTTTAAATATAGCCAATGATTAGGCCTCCACAGCCATCTCAGACAATGAGTTCCACAGATTCACCACCCTCTGATGAAATAAGTTCCTCCTCACCTCCTTTCTAAAGGGATGGCTTTGTACTCTGAAGCTGTGCACTCTGATCCTAGACTATCCCACCATTGGAAACAGCCTCTCAACATCCGCTCAATCTGGGATTTTCAATATTCGATTGGTCTCAATAAGATTACCCCATCATTCTTAAGCCCATACGGATCAGTTGGGCCAAAGGGCCTGTTCTCGTGCGGTTAAAATCCATGATACTATCAGTCCAGGCAGCTTAGTTTAAAGCCAGCACTGAGTGCCAATCCAATCCTTCACTGAGGACTTCATCTTTTTTTGTTATCCCCTACTCAAAATCATCATTGGTACTCTTCAAAGCCTTAAATGTCAACTCAAGAAGTTTGTGTCTCTGGTGGTGATCCACCCACCATATAATTGCATTGCATGTGTAAATTTAATTACAACTAGTGTACTCTGGTACGGTTTTTAATTAGATAATTTATTTAAATAATTTAATTCATTATCTTTCTCCTCACAAGCTGTTGTCTTGCTTGGTTAATAATTTTATATTGACACTTATACAACTAACTGTGAAATGTCACAATCATTTGCAGCAAATTCAAACTCATCACCTGCTATTGATGGATTGCAAATCAAGCGAGGAGCAGGTGTGATTATTCAGCCCTTCAGATGTGATCCACCTCAACGATGACTGAGGTTTCAACTGCCTTGTTTGAATATCCCTCAATATCTCTGGTCTCAGTGAAATGCTTTGGACAAGAGTGCAATGTTGGGTTGTCATTGGGTGAAGATGCTCTATTGCCCAAGCCAGGCATTCATGATTATGGCTAGCCAACATCTTAAGTGGCAAGTCTTTGTAACTATTGGAAGCCAGTAGAACGAGAACTTGGAATTATCTACACGGGGCCGACTTCAGAAAGGCAGAATCTATCGTCCACAGCATCCTGGAGAACTACAGAAGATACATATACTACCATTGCGCAGGAGATGAAGAATCCTGAAGTAGAGTCATACAGAACTACAGCAGAGAAACAGACCCTTCTGCTCATCTAGTCTGTGCCGAACTATTACTCTGCCAAGTCCCATCAACCTGCATCCCAGCCGTAGCCCTCTATGCACCTTCTGCCCAGGTACTTTCCAAACTTCTCTTAAATGTTGAAACCAAACTTGCATGCACCACTTATACTGGAAGCTCGTTCCACAATCGCACCACCCTCTGTGTAAAGATTCAAGAATAGTTATTTCCCTTCAAACATTTGGTTCTGGAAACAAATGACACAACCTCACTATAGCAACACTATGTATTAGAATGAACTTTGTTTTTAGACCATAAAGCCATATGACATAGGAGCAGAATTAGGTCACTCAGCCCATCAAGTCTGCTCTGCCACTCCATCATCATGAATATACACTCAGTGGCCACTTTATTAGGTACAGGAGGTTTTATGTACTACACTGTACTGCTGTCACAAAACGCTGCATTTCATGACATACACTATGTCTGTGATGATAAACTTGATAATGATTCTGATTCTGATTCAATCTTTATTTGGAACATTTTCTCTCTCTGCAGATGCTGATTGATTTGCTTGGTACCTCCAGCAGTTTCTGTGCTTATTTTTGTTTCAGGTTTCCAGTATCTGCAGTGTTTTGTCCTTTTATATTCATGTACACTGTCTCTTACTCACATACAAGTTAAAACCATTCATAATATTAAAAGTCCCTGAACGTCAAAATCACAATCAGATTTATTACTACTGTCCTATATTCCAGCATCTGCAGAATCTCTTGTGTTTATATTTATGAAATGTGTTACTTTGTAGCAGCAGTACAGTGCAAAGGCATAAAATTACTGTTATTACAAAATAAAAAAAGAAGAAATAATGAGTTTGTGTTCATGGGTTGACTGTTCAAAAACCTACTGACAGGAGAAGAAGTTGTTCTTGAGGCTTTGAAGCTTTCTTTCTCTGGAAGAACAGGAATTTCTGGAACTATCCAGCAAAGATTAAATACAGGTGTAGGAGTGGTGTGGGATGTTGAACACAGAAATGAGGGGAAAAAACTATTTACCCAACATTAAAGGGATCAGCCAATGAGAAATGTCTGGCACATGTAAACATTGACCAGAGGAACCAAAGGTGGGAATTAGATTAGTACAGATGACTGGTACGGACATGGTTACACTTGGAAGTCTGTGTACAGATTTCATCGTCCTCATTATTGGAAGTATAGGCAGCATGGATCCACTTCAATTTACTTACCGGAGCAACAGATCCACAGCAAATGCCATCTCAATCCTGCAACATCTGGACAGCAAAGATACGTACATCAGGATGCTTTTTATTGACTACAGCTCAGTATTCAATACCATCAACCCTTCAAAAATAATCAATCAGCTCTAAGACCTTGGTCTCAACACCTTCTTGTGCAAAAGGATCACTTGCAGACCACAGTCAGTTCAGGTGGGTAGCACGATCTCTTCCACAGCATCCACCAGCACAGGTGTGTGTTTAGACCCGTGCCCTACTTGCTTTATACTTGTTACTGTGTGGCTAAGCACAGCTCCAATACCATAATCAAGTTTGCTGACAACACCACTGTCGTAAGCCGAATCAAAGGTAATGATGAATCAGCATAAAGGAGGGAGATTGAAAATCTGGCTGAGTGGTCCTACACAACAATGCCAGCAAGACACAGGAGCTGGTTATTGACTTCAGGAGGAGGAAAGCAAAAGTTCATGAGCCAGTCTTCATCGGAGCATCAGAGGTGGAGAAGGTCAGCAAATTTAAATTCCTCGGTGTTAATATTTCAGAGGACCTTTCCTCAGCCCCGCACATAAGTGTTACTATGAGGAAAGCACAGAAGTGCCTCTGTTTCCTTAGGAGTTTGCAAAAGTTCGGCATGACACCTAAAACCGTGAAAAACTTCTATAGATGTGTAGTGTAGAGATGTGTACCACGTGACCTTCCCATCAGAACACATGACACAGAATGGCAGATGAATCAAACTGAGTTGCTATTGAGCGTTGTTCTATTTGTATAATTCTAATTTTTAAATCAATATTTTGAGATTACTTATTTCTCAGTGCATTCTGCAAAATGGCTGGAGCTCTTTATATCCGAGCATCTAAAAGTGTATGCCTGTAAATAACACAGCACTCATCTACCAAACCACTGATTGTCAGACAATTAGAAGTGCCCTTTAGAAAGGAACAGCTTTGCAAGGATTCTGCATTTATCTCAGATGACATGATGTGCTGAGTGTAATGTCTTGCTGACAGTCCTCAGGTATTGCTTAGAATTGCCGGTAATTTCCACTGATTGATATCGACTAAAACAGCACAAAGGACGAAGGATCCTTGCATGTAAACTGCATACAGTATGGGGGAGAAAACAACAGAATGTTCTGGAAATACTCAGCAATTCAGGCAGCAGAAGGGAAGAGAGAAACAGGTTCAGCACTTCGGGTTGATGAGCTGTCATCAGATGACCCTGGATCGTTGTGAACGTTACCCTCCCAGCAAAACACCTTTTCCAAAAGCTCCATTCTGGAAATTGCTAGAGGGCAATTACAACAAAAAAAAACACACCATCTGAAAAGTTTCTTTCCCCTAGGCAATCAATCTGATTGACCACCCTAGTTAGCCTCACCACCCCCTCTATTATCTCAGTCACTGTGCTGTAAACACTTTAAACCACTGTTTATAATGCTTATACCAAGTGACTTACCCTTGCAAGCCGAACAAATGCTACACCTTCTCCCTCACTACCATTCAGGGCCCCAAGCAGTCCTTCCAGGTGAGGTGACACTTCACCTGTCAGTCTATTGGGATCATATACTGTGTTCGGTGCTCCCAATGTGGCCTCTTGTACATCGGTGAGACAGTACGTAGATTGGGAGATTGCTTCACCGAGCATCTACGCTCTGTACGCCAGAACGAGCGGGATCTCCCAGTGGCCACCAATTTTAATTCCACTTCTCATTCCCATTCCGATATGTCCATCCATGGCTTCCTCCATTGTCAGGATAAGGCCACACATAGGTTGGAGAAACAACACCTTATATTCCATTTGGGTAGCCTCCAACCTGATGGCATGAACATTGACTTCTCTAACTTCCAATAATGCCTCCCACCTCCCTTCACCATTTCCTATACCCTTGTCCATCCCTCATGTTATCTCCTTGCCCATCCATCGCCCTTCGCTTCCCTCTGATGCTCCTCACACCCCCTTTTTTTCTTCCATGTCCTTCTGGCTCTTTCACCAAACAACTTCCTAACTCTTTGCTTCATCCCTCCCCTCCAGGTTTCACCTATCAGCTGGTGTTTCTCTCCCCCTCTTCCCCCCACCTTTCAAACCTACTCCTAGGCTTTTTTTCTCCAGTCCTCCTGAAGAGTTTTGGCCTGAAACGTCAAAGGTACTCCTTTCCATAGGTGCTGCCTGGCCTGCTAGGTTCCTCCAGCGTGTTGTGTGTGATGTCTGGATTTCCAGTATCTGCAAGTTTTCTCTTATAATGCTGTTGGCATTGTAAATACTTGCTGGAATTTATGCATTTATGCACATTTTATTCCATAGCTGTCCTATAAATTCTAAATTTATTTTTATATAAATTTTTATTCTTATAATTGTTGAACATTGTTTTTTAGTTGCATGACATGCCCTGCCCAACACACCATGGTAAATTCCTAATATATGTAAATGTTTATGGTGAATAAAGTTTTTCCTTGTTCCTTCATTAATCACAGATGCCTCTCTCCCTCGATGTCATCTTACATGCCGAACATTTCAAGAAATCACTGTTTTTATCATTGTACTCAAGGTGAATTGAGTTTCCACAAATTCTGTCTACAGTTCTTGCTGCCTCTGTCACAAGCACTGTGGGCCTGTGTGGCTTGTCCTAGAGCATTGGTCTTCTTGGTTGCTCGAACACCTGTATTTACTCATTGTTAGAGCCGTTTAGCTCTGGTACGTTCTGTTTAATCTTGTCAAGTTAATAGTGACTGGCATGGGTTTCTATGGTTATTTAAAAGGGACTCTCATTTAGTACTCTTTGCAGAATCCTTGTGTTCGTTTGTGGAGAATAATTTGCCTTGCGGTGTCACCCCATCATGTGTCTGATGATCTGTTGCTATCTCTCGGTCTAACCTCTTTTTCTGTTTCTTCACAGGGAGTCTGCTGCCTCTCTGCGCCAGGATTGAGTCCTTGCCAGCTCCTCACAGTAACAGTGCCTGCCATCCCCCGCACATGGGTCCAGTCCTGCGTGCGTTTACTGGTAAAGCAGTGGGATAATCAAATATCCCACCCATCCCCAATATTACCCCTCCTCTCTTCTCCCATTGAGCAGAACCTGACAGCATGTGCCAACAAGCTCAACAACAAGTTCTATCACATTGTTATCAAACTCTTGAATAGACAAGTTGCACTCTCGACCTCAAAGTCTACCTCCTTATGATCTTGCACTTTACCGTTTACCTGCACTGCACACTCTCTGTAGCTGTTACACTGCGTTCTGCATGGTTAATGTTTTCCCTTGTTCACCTCAATGCACTGTGCAATGATTTGATGTATGAACAGTGTGCAAAACCAAACTTCTCATGATACACGTGGCACAAGTAAACTAATATCAATACCAATACCAGTACTAAACAACATTTTTTAAACTGTTACATGATTAGGATGGTGGTGAATATTGGTAGCTTGGGTCGAGGTGTTTGATGTTGCAGTGTTTGCTGAACTTAGCAATTAGCTTGCAGACATTACATCTCTAGTCTAAGTGACATCCTCAGTGTTTCTCTCTGAGGCTGTTCATGTTTATATAGACCCCCATTCGCCTGCCTTGGTCCTGACTGGCTACCCCTTCTGCAGGCCTTGAATTCTATTGGTTCGTGTTTCTTTGGCTCTTAGGCTTTTTGCATGTATTGCATAGATAGGTAAATGCGCTCAATTTTGTATTTATATTAATCAGAGATACAGCCTGGTAATAGGTCCTTCTGGACAAATGAGCCCTCCCAATTACACCCATGTGATCAATTAATCTACTAACTCATAGATGATTGGAATGTGGGAGGAAATCAGTCCATGAGGAAACCCACGTGATCGTGGAGAGAATGTAGAAATTCCTTACAATCAGCAGTCGGAAATGCACCCAGGTTGTTGGCTCCGTGATAGCTTCAATACCATCCCCCTCCCCAGATAAATTCTACAGAGACAGCGCTCGAGGTCGGAATTGAACCCAGGTCTCCATCATCAAAAGGCAGGGTTGGAGAATCAAGAACAGAGGGCATTGGCTTAGCATAAGAGGGGAAAGATTTGAGGGGAATTTGGAGAAATTGTTTGGCTAGAGGGTGGCACAGATATGGAATCACCTGACAGAGGAAGTAGTAGATGTAGTTACAATAACAACTTTTAAAAGACACTTGGATAACGACATGGAGAGAAGAGAGGTAATGTTGCAGCTCTGTAAAACCCTGGTTACATTACACTTGGAATATTCAGTTTGGTGGCCTCATTGCAGGAAGAATATGAAAGCTTTAGAAAGGGTGCTGAGGAGATTTACCAGACTGCTGCCTGGATTAGAAAGCATGTCTTTTGAGGAAAGGTTGAACAAGCTACAGCTAGGGCTTTTCTCTTTGGAGCAAAGGAGGATGAAAGTTCACTTGATAGAGGTGCGCAAGTTGATGAGAGGCATAGATCGAGTGGACAGCCAGAGACTGTTTCTCAGGGCAGAAATGGCTAAAATGAGGGTAATAATTTCAAGGTGATTGGAGGAGAGTATAAGGGGGATGTCAGAGGTTGTTTTTTTTTACACAGAGAGTGGTCAGTGCATAGAATGCCCTGTCAAGTGCAGTGGTTGAAGGCAGACACATTAGGGCAACTAAGAAACAGTTAGAAAGGGACATGGATGGTAGAAAAATTGAGGGTAATGTGTGTGAGAAGGTTTAGATTGAGCTTCGAGTAGGCACAATATCGTGGGCTGAAGGGTCTGTGCTGTGCTCTACTTTCTATGGTTTTTTTTAAATTATGCTGGCAAATTGGACCAATTTGGAGAGGTATTGACTAGTACACAATAGATGGGCTGAATGGCCTGTTTCTGCACTGAAAAACTCCATGATTTATTATGTTAATACATGATGAAAGTTAACCAAAATCTTCAGCTGTTGAAATTCAGAAAATTAAAAAATACAGATTAAGTACCCCTTATCCAAAATTCCAAAATCCAGAGAATTCCGAAATTCTGAATTTGTTTGAGGGCTGACATGACGTCACAAATAGATAATTCCACAAGGTGCTGGGAAGGTTTCCAGACAATGTGCTTGTCTCTGAGCACCACAGACAGCTCTGAGAATTGACCTCATATATGTAATGAACAGAATTAACGAAAAATAGAAAAACATTGCATAAAGAGAAAAATGAAGATCTCGATGATGTACTGAAAGAGTGGATTCATCAATGTTGAAGTGAACATATGCCACTTGATGGTTTGCTGATCATGAAACAAACAAAGATCTATGGTGACTAACTGAAAATTGAAGGTTATTGTGAATATTTAACAGGCTGGTAGCAAAATTTAAGAAAAGACATTTCATTGCATTTAAAATGTCTGCTGATCAGGAAGCAGCAGAGAAATTCATCAATTCAGAGTCAGAAATGACAGTGATTCCAAGCTACAGTATTGTGCAGAAGTCTCAGGCACATGCATATAGCTAGGGAGATTAAGACTTTTGCACAGTACCATAGTCATTTTATGTTTTGCACTGTACAGCTGCTGCTGCTAAAAAATAAATTTCGTGACATATGTGAGTGATGATAAGCCTCAGTCTGATATGGGTCTCTATTGTGGACCAAGAGTGGGAAAGGGGCAGGGAGAAGGGAATCATGGTTGGGAAAAGGGGAAGGGAGAGGGGAGGGAGCAGGAAGCACCAGAGAGACATTTTGTAATGATCAATTAACCAATTGTTTGGAATCAGATGACCTTGCCTGCTGTCTCATGATTGGGTGTGTGTGCACCTGCGCTAGTACCTGCCCCGGTATGCCTTCTCTGCTAAATGTCCCGCACCCCTCTCGCAGCACTCCACCATCGCTATTCCCAATATCCTTTGCTCCTATCAGATTTACAAACTCACTCTCTGCTCCACGTTGACAAACATAGTACTGTTCAAAAGTCATAGGCACTCCAGCTATATATATGTGCCTAAGAATTTTGCACAGTACTTGTCATTAAGCATCCAAAAATTCACAAATATCTGAAATTTGAAACATTTCCCAAGCATTTTGGATAAGGGGTGCTCAACCTGTAACTGAAAGTGCTGATGTCTCTCAGCAGGTCCGACAGCATCTGTGGAAAAACAGCTAACATTTCAGATCCAGGGGCCCTTTATCTGACTCCTGCTACCTGATGGGTTGAGTATTTCCAGCATTTTCTGGTTTCATTCCAACATCAACAACCTAGATCCAGAAATGGGCAGAATTTTCATTGCCGCATGAGATTCCACAGATGCCGGAAATCCTGAACAATGTACACAAAATGCTGGAGGAAGTCAACAAGATAGGCAGCATCCACGGAGGGAAGTAAACAGCTGATGTTTTGGTCCAAGACCCTTCATCAGGACTGGAAAGGAAGGGGGAAGAAGCCAGAATAAATAAGGTGGGGAAGGCAAAAGAATAAAAGCTGACAGGTGATTGGTGAGACCAAGTGAGGTGGAAGGGAGGATGAAGAAAGAAGCTGAAACCTCTTTCCCCTATCACCTCCCAACTACCTCCAGCGTTTCATGTGTGTTGCTCAGAATCTCCACTGCTATGTTAACATTTAGTCAATACAATTCGTTCCCTTCCCTTAAGAAGTCCTTTAACTCAATCTCTTCTGACCAAGTCTCCGTCCCAAGGTTTTGATCGATGCCTCGGTTTTGTCTGCTGGAAACATGTACCAACAAGATCAAGCTTCTATTTTAATGCAAGGAATCTATTATACTGTTGCTATCACTGAGACTTTGTTGAAGTCTGGGCAGGACTGGCAACTCAGGTGGCACGGTAGCATAGAATGTTAGCATAATGGTTTATAGTGCCGGGGATCACAGTTCAATTCCTGCTGCTGTCTGTAAAATACTTGTACACTCTCCACATGACCATGTGCTTTTCCTCCGTGTGATCCAGTTTCCTCCCACATTCCAAGGATGTGTGGTTTGGTAAAATGTTAGGAAGTTATGGGTATCCTATGTCAGTGCCAGAAACAAGGTGACACTTGCGGGCTGCCCCCAGCACGTCCTCAGACTGTGTTGGTTGTTGCTGCAAACGACAAATTTCACTGCACATTGCAATGTTTTGATGTATGTGTGACAAATAAAGCTATCCTTCACCTTAAACATGAGAGAGACTGCAGATGCTGGAAATCCAAAGTAACACTCACCAGATTCTGGAGGAACGCCGCAGGTCAGGCCGAATCTACGGAGAGGAATAAACAGTTGACATCTCAGCCTTGAAGAATGGTCTCAGCCTGTAATGCCAACTGTTTATTCATTCCCATGGATGCAGCCTGACCTGCTGAGTTCCTCCAGCATTTGGTGCATGTTGCTAATCTTCATCTTTATATATTACAATATCCCAGGGTATAAACCATTCAGGCGAGACTGAGGGGAAAATAAATGATGGGGTATATTATGCATTTCTAAGCAATGACTGTATCACTTCTATTTTGTGAGAGGATATCCTAGAATAATTCTTAAATGAGGCCACATGGAGATTGAAATTGGACTTGGTTTATTGTTGTCACATGTACTGAGATACAGTGAAAAGCTTGAATAGACTTATTTGGCCCTCTGTTGGTCAGGGTCACATGGATACTCTGTCCAAGCTGTCTACGTGATACTCAAACAAGTTTGCAAGGCAGGGCAGTACAATATGGAGAGCAAGCTGTTTCCCATGTAGCAGGCTCCCCCTCTCCACACAGCTGATGAATGTGAAGGAACAGCAGAGACTGCTACAGTTTGGCACCAGCGGTGTCGTAGGGATTGCCGGTCAGCATTGAACTCAAGTTAGAACTGCCTTAGGGACTCCAGCTTCGGATTTCACCTGGGATTTACTCTTGAAGACATCCCCAAGAGTAGGTATAGCTGCAAGGGAGCAGTAGGGGCTTCAAATCAGAGTTTCCCTTCTCCTAGATGCACTGCCAACCATGGCTGATGAAGCCCAAAGCGACTGGTTTTAAGGCACCAGTAACCCATCTTTGCCCCTTTTCCCATCAGTGGAAACGGTTTTGCTGGGCTTAGTAGCTAAGCTACATGTGAAAGGCCAGGAGTTGGACTTGATCATCAGAAACTATTTGAGATCCACGTCATTAGGAGCATTTAATAGGTAGTGGGAGTTTATCCCCACTACACCACCCCCCAGCAATAACACCCTTAACATGAATGAACCTCTTGACATTAATGGTAAACTCTTAACCCAGCAATCAACCTCTCCACAGCTCTTGCACCTTATTGCAGACTTGCATTACACTGTCTCTGTAACTGGATCACCTTATTCTGCATTTTGTGGCAACTACACACAACTTGCTAGTGGAAGTCAGCAAGCCCAGCAGCATCTGCACTCATCTGACTCCTGTACATGATAAATTGGCAAACCAAGTCTGTGTTTATGATCTTCTGCTGCTGTACCCCAACCATTTCAAGGTTCGATGTGTTGTGTATTCAGAAATGCTCTTCTGCACCCCGCAGTTATAATGCATGGTTATTTGAGTTACTGTCACCTTCCTGTCAGCATGAACCAGTCTGGCCAATTTCCTCCATCCTCCCTCATTAAAAAGGTGTTTTTGCTGCAGAACTACCACTCACAAGATTTTTGCACCATTCTCTGTAAGCTCTAGAGACTATCCTGTGTGAAAATCACAGGAAATCAGCAGTTCCTGAGACACTCAATCCACCCCATCTGGCACCAGCAATCATTCCACGGTCAAAGTCACTTAGATCACATTTCTTCCCATTCTGATGTTTGGTCTAATCAACAACTGAATGTCTGCATGCATTTATGCATTGAGTAACTAGTTAGATATTTGTTTTAATGAGCAGGTGTACGGGTGTACCTAATAAAGTGGCCACTGAGATCACATTGCCCAATGTGACCTGACCTGTAGAATTCATCCAGCATTTTGTGTGTGTTCTCAAAATTTCCAGCTCTGCAGAATCTCATGTTTAAGATTCTACATTTTGTTATTGCTTTTCCGTTACACTACCTCAAAGTATTTGGCTTGAAATTATCTTTTTTTATTGAGATACAGCAGCAAATAGGCCGTTCTGGCCCTTTGAGCCACACTGCCCAGTAACCCACCTAACATTAACCTAATTACAGGACAATTTACAATGACCAATTAATTTATCAACTGGTTAGATTTTGGACTGTGGGAGGAAACTGGAGCACCAGGAGGAAACTCACGTGTTCACAGGGAGAATGTACAAGCTCCTAACAGACAGCAGCTAGAATTGAACTGTGTCCCTAGTACTGTAATGTGTTGTGCTAACCACTTCCTACCATGTTCTGTCTGAATGGCCTGCAAAGTTTTTCACTACATATCACTACATGTGACAAGAATAAAACTAATTTTCTTTTATTGAATCTTTTTAAATGAAAGCTGCTGGTCAAATGACAAAGCACACGAGATTTATTGCTGCTTGAAGTAAACATATCCTTCTGATCTTTGGTCTGGCCTTAAGATTGCTCAGACTGAACAAATACCATCTTATCTTCCAATCACAGATTAAGTAACTGCTTAAATTAAATTCTGGAGATGCTCATCAGTATTTTAAGACTCTAAATTGAAGTCATATGTGCTGCAGATTATGAATTGCTTCAAATATTCTCCCCATGAGTCGTCCTGCAGTTAACCGGATCAGTTCCTTGTGTTTCCTCACTTTCATCCCTCTTCTCCAGATATTCTCTCAAACTGGAAGAAGGAAAGTTTGAAGGAGATGTGTCTGGTCAGTTTTATTTTACATGAAGAGTTGTGGGTGCCTGAAGTGAACTGACAGTGCTGATATTGGAAGCAGATATGATGGAGGTGTGCAAGAGGCTGTTAGACAGGCACGTGAATATGCAGGCAATAGATGGACATATTTCATAAGACCATAAAGGATAGGAGCAGAACTAGGCCATTTGGCCCATCAGGTCTGCTCTGCCATTTCATCATGGCTGATCCTTTCTCCTTCTCAGCCCCAATTTCCTTCCTTCTCTCGGTATCACATCATGCCCAGACAAATCAAGGATCTATCAAACCCTGCTTTAAATATACCCAATGATTTGGCCTCCACAGCCATCTAAGGCAATGAATTCTGCAGCTCATCTCTGTTCTAGAAGGACACCACTCTATTCTGAGCCTGTGCCTCCTGGTCTTAGACTCTCCCACGGTAGGAAATATCCTCTTCATACTTCAAGTGCAGGCAGAAGAGATTTATTGTGGAATATTGGTAGCTCAGGTTGGCTATTTGGAAGTTTGGTTGATCACTTGGCTTGGCAAAATGATTGCAGATGCTCTGGCTCCAATTGAGAAGCCATCATCAGTGCACAACAGTGAGGGTGTTGTCTCCAACGAATGGCAGCTGGGGTCCGAATGGATATTGATTAGACATTGTGATCTAGTTGGCTGGTTCAAAACACTGAACAGTTCGGCTGCAGAAGATTCTGATTGGCTAGTTTCGAGGGAGGTCTGTCGGAAGTGTTTGCTTCGCTGTCCAGATCCTAGCTCATGAAGGTGGAGAAGAGCACCATTCCAGCTGAATGACAGCCAGAGTTTTAACTCAAGCAAGAACAAGAAAAGAACAAAAAGCTTGATGGGCATTCGATGTCATTCAATTGGCCCAATCAGCGGCAGGAGCAGTGCAGGGAGGAGCAAGTGAAAGTGCAGAAGGGAACAATTGGAGCGGCCATTGTTGAGAGTGGACCAGTGGTGAGATTGGGAGTGTCAGGATTCGGCTCAAAGGAGGCTTCGGCTCGCAAGAGGCGATGACAATGGTTAACTTGTTCAGGTAAGTTTCTGTTAAGTTGCCCTTTTCCCTTACTGTGTCAGGGGTGCTTAGTGTAGTTTAAATGGCCGTTGTGTGTTCTTCATGCCGGATGTTACAGTCTTGGGTGACCCATCTGTGTGAAGTGCATCCAGCTGAGGCTCCTTGAAGACTGCGTGAGGGATCTGGAGCAGCAGCCGGATGACCTTTGGTTTGTTCAGGAGAATGAGGAGAAAATCGATCAGACTTACCGGGAAGCAGTCACTCCAAAGTTGCAGGAGGTGGGTAACCCTGAACATCCTCTGTACAGCACCATCCAGAGACAGAGAAGCAGCTTCAGCGGCAGGTTGCTGTCAATGCAATGCTCCTCAGACAGGATGAAGAGATCATTACTCCCCAACGCCATTCGGCTCTACAATCCAACCACCAGGGGCAAGACATGTTAAAGTGCCGGGGTTAGGACTGAGCTTAAGTTACCACTCAATGCACTTTAGTAAACTATTTAAGAACTTTTTAAAGGCTATTTATTAATGCTTTTTGGGAGGGTGATTTTAGATGCATATCATATTTATACTGAGTTAAATACTGTATGTAATTAGTTTTGCTACAATAAGTGTATGGGACACTGGAAAAATGTTGAATTTCCCCTTGGGGATGAATAAAGTATCTACCTATCTATCTATCTATCTATCTGGGTGACTGACAGGAGGAGGAATGGGAAGGTGAATAGGAAGTTAGCACAGAGCACACTGTGGCCATTCCGCTCAATAATAAGTGCATGGTTTTGGATACTGCTGTGGGGGATGACCTCCCAGGGGAAAGCAACAGAGACCACTTTACTGGCACTCAGCATGGGTGAGGGAGAAGAGGGAGCAGTAGTGATAGGGGACTCAATAGTCAGAGGAACAGACAGGAGATTCTGTGGTTAGGACACTCACGTTGGCTCCCAGGTGCCAGGATCAGGGACATCTCAGGCCGTGTCCAGGGCATTTTGGGAGGGGAACGGAGAAGCCAGACGCCTTGGTACATATTGACATAGGAAGGAAAAGCAAAGAAGTTCTGAAAAGAGAATTTAGAGAGTTAGAGAGAAAGCTGAGAAGCAGGATCTCTAGGGTACTAATTTATGGAATGCCACCTGTGTCACATGCCATTGAGGGTAGAAACAGGATGACTTGGCAGATAAATGCATGGCTAAGAAGCTGGCACATGGAGCAGGGCATCAGGTACTTGGACCATTGGGATCTCCTCTGGGGGATGTATGACCCGTACAAAAGGAATGGGTTGCTTCTGAACCTGAGGGGGACAACTATTTTCGTGGGCAGGTTTGTTATAGCTGTTGGGGAGGTTTTAAACTAATCTGGCAGGGAGAAGGGAACTAGAGGAAGGGACTCAGGATATGACAGATGGTAAAAAAAAACAAAGATGGTATGCAGTCAGACTGTTAAGAAGGGCAGGTAGATGACAGGACAAAATTGCAGCCAGCAGGGTGAGTATCAGTGCATTAGGGATAGGCATTCAGAATAAGGTTGTCAAATTTGTGGCTCAATAGAGATTAGTTGGTATGACTTTGTCGGCATCACTGAGTCGTGACTGAAAGATCATAGTTGGGAGTTTAACATCAAAGGATATACTTTGTATCAAAAGGACAGGCAGGAAGGCATAGACAGTGGTGTGGCTCTGTTGGTAACAGATGGAATTATATCTTTAAAAGAGGTGACACAGGGTCAGAGAATGTCGAATCTTTGTGGGTGGAGTTAAGTAACTGTAAGGGTAAAAGAAGCCATGATGGGGGTCATATATAGCCTCCAAATAGCAGACAAGATGTGGGATTGAGATTGCAAAGAGAGCTGGAAAGGGTACATAATAAGGGTAATGACACAATTGTAATGGGGGACTTCAATATGCAAGGGGATTGAGAAAATCAGGTTAGTGTCAGACTGCAAGAGAGAGAATTTGTTAAATTTCCTATAAGATGGCTTTTTAGAGCAGCTTTGCTCAAGCCCACTTGGGGAAAAGTTATCTTAGATTGGGTGCTGCGTAATAGCCCAGATCTTATTAGGGAGCTTAATGTAAAGGAACCCTTTGGAGGTAATGATCATAATGTGATTGAATTAATACTGCAATTTGAGAATTCATAGCTCACATGTATCAGATTCACAATGAAATAAAGGGAATTACAGAGGCATGAGAGAGGAGCTTGCCCAGGTGGATTGGAGGAGGTTACTGGTGGGGATTACGGCAGAACGGAGGTGGCTGAAGTTTCTGGGAATAGTTTACAAGGTGGAGAATAGAAATGTCCTACGGAAGAAGTATTTTTCATATGGCAGGGGTAGGCAACTATGGCTGACAAGGGAAGTTAAGGACTGCATAAAAGCCAAAGAAAGGGCATATAGCATAGAAAGAGTGAATGGGAAGTTGGATGATTGGGAAGCTTTTAAAACCCAACAAAAGGCAAAGTAAAAAAAGCTATAAGAAGGGTAACAATGAAATCTGAGGGTAAACTAACTGACAATACAAAGTAGGATACCAGAAGTTTTTCAGTTATACAAAGAATAAAAGGGAGGTGAGTGCTGATATTGGACCACTGGAAAGTGACAATGATGAGGTAGTAACTAGCTGTATGCCAGACGTTCATGAGTGTCAGGGAGCAGGAGTGAGTGCCATTGCCATTACAAAGGAAAAAATGTGTGGCAAACTGAAAGGTCGTAAGGTGGATAAGTCACTTGGACCAGATGGATTCCTGCCCAGAGTTCTGAGAGAGGTTCCTGAAGAGATAACGGATGCATTGGTCATGATCTTTCAAGAATCACTTGATACTTGCATGGTCCTGGAGGACTGGAAAATTGCTAATGTCACTTCACTCTTTCAGAAGGGAGGAAGCCAAAATTTAGCCTAACCTCAGTGGCTGGAAAATCTGTTGGAGTCCATTATTAAGGATGAGGCTTTGGGGTGCTTGGAGACCAATGATAAAATAAGCCAAAGTCACACAGTTTCTGTGATGGGAAATTTTGCCTGATAAATTTGTTAAAATTCTTCGAAGAAGTAATAAGCAGGGTAGACAAAGGAGAGGTAGTGGATGTCATTTACTTATGTTTTCAGAGGGCATTTGGTAAGATGCCTCACATGAGGCTGCTCAACACGACAGGATCCTATGGCGTTACAGGAAGGATACTGGCATGAATAGAGGAATAGCTGAGAGGTAGGAGGCAGCAAGTAAGAACAAAGGAGGCCTTTTCTGGTTGGCTGCCAGTGACTAGTGATGTTCCTCAGGGGTCAGTATTGGGACTACTACTTTTCATATTGTTTGTCAGTGGTTTGGATAGTGGAAATGATGGCTTTGAGACAAAGTTTGTAGATGATACAAAGATAGGTGAAAGGGTCAGTGGTGCTGAGGAAGCAATTCAATTGCAGCAAGACTTAGACAAATTGGAAGGATGGGCAAAAAAGTGGCAGATGGAATACAGTCTTGGGAAATATTGCGCTGCAAGGATTCACTGCTAATATAATGGCTTCTTTGTAATGTTTTACTGCTAACGCTAATGTAGTGGCTTCTCTGTAATATTCAATGCTGAGGTAATGGTTTCTCTGTAGCAGCAATGTTTGGGTTATGGCTGGAGGTAACAGGACTATGGTAAGCATGTTCCCCAATCAGAGGTTGTTGCTCTGTCTTGTGAATCTGGAAGGAGGTTTTTTCACAGTCTTTGTCGAGGAGAGATGAAAAGGGAAGACGCGTGTGGAGAGAGCTGGTAGACCACCGGATGGAGTGGACTCCGAAGGTCGGTGATGCTCGGAGGAGATCGATGGTGGAAGAATGGCAACTCAGTGAGCTCCAACTTGCACTTTTGACTTTTCCTTAAATTGGACCCTTTTTTATTTTCATTACTTTATTACATCATTACATTACATTATTTTCATCCAGATTAAGATTCATAAAGTTCAATCATTTAATTGCATATGGTGTACTGTCTTGATATTTTGCGTTGTGGGTTTGTACTAGGCAGTACATTACACAGCATTCACATAAACATGATTTCTCAGTTTGGCAGGGCTAGAGGCTGTTTCCCTGGACAAACATGAGCTGGGCAAGCCTGAGGGTTACATCATTGAATATGCATTTTGGTAAAATGAACAATAGTGCAGACTATTATCTGAATGGGGAGAAAATTCAAACATCAGAGATGCAGAGGGACTTAGGAGTCCGAGTGCATGACTCCCAGAAGGCTAATTCACAGGTTGAGTCTGAGGTAAAGAAGACAAATGCAATACTTATATTCTGTTCCCCTTGAAATAAATGCATCAAAAAGGAGATAATGCTGAGGCTTTATAAGATACTAGTCAGGCTGCTCTTGGAGCATTGTCAACAGTTTTCAAGTCAAGTCACTTTTATTGTCATTTTGACCATAACTGCTGGTACAGTGCATAGTAAAAATGGGACAACATTTTTCAGGACCATGGTGTTACATGACACAGTACAAAAACTAGACTGAACTATGTAAAAAAAAAACACAACACAGAGAAAGCTACACTAGACTACAGACCTACACAGGACTACATAAAGTGCACAAAAACAGTGCAGGCATTACAATAAATAATAGACAGGACAATTGGGCAAGGTGTCTGTCCAGGCTTCGGGTATTGAGGAGTCTGATTGTTTTGGGCCCCTTATCTCAGAAAAGATGTATTATCATTAGAAAGAGTCCAGAGGAGGTTCATAAGGAATGAAGGGGTTAATACATGAGGAGCATTTGGCAGCTTTGGGCCTGTACTCACTGGATCTCATTGAAACCAATTGAATGTTGAAAAAGCTAAATAAGGTGGATATGCAGACAATGTTTCCTATGGTGGGTTATTCAGAACTAGAGAGCACAGCCTCAAAGTTGAGGGGTGACCTTTTAGAACCTAGGTAAGGAGGATTTTTTTTTTAGCCAAGGAGTGGTGAATTTGTGGAATGCTCTGCCACAGACTGTATCTGAACCCAATTCCAAGGGTATATTTAAAGCAGAAGTTGATGGATTCCTGATTATTTCCAGCATGAAGGGATACGGTGAGAGGGCAGGTGTATGGGATTGAGCGGGATCTGGGATCAGCCATGATGAAATAATGGAGTAGGATCGATGGGCTGAATAGCCTAATTCTGTTCCTATGTCTCATGGTCTTTTAGGGATGCAGAATCAAAAAGGGTGGCAAATACAGTACTCAAAGTATATCTCAATGCATGGAGTATAAAAATAAGGTGGATGATCTTCAGGTCTTCAGATTGTCAGGTATAATGTGGCCATCACCGAACTGTGGCTGAAGGATAGTTGTAGTTGGGAGCTGAAGGGCCAAAGTTACACATTGTATTGGATGGATAGGAAGGTAGGTGTGGCTCTGCTGGTAAAGAATGGCATCAAGTTAAGAAAGGGTACAGAGGAGATTTACCAGGATGCTGCCTGGTTTAGAGAGTACGCATTATGATTGGAGATTAAGGGAGCTAGGGCTTTACTCTCTGGAGAGAAGGAAGATGAGAGGAGATGTGATAGAGGTATACAAAATATTATGAGGAATAGATAGAGTGGATAGCCCCAGGACCTCGTCCCCAGGGCATCACTGCTCAATATAAGACAACATGGCTTTAAGGTAAAGGGTGAAAAGTTCAAGGGGGATATTAGAGGAAGGTTTTTTTGCTCAGAGAGTGGTTGGTGTGTGGAATGAACTGCCTGAGTCAGTGATGGAGGCAGATACAATAGCGATATTTAAGAGACTACTAGACAGGTATATGGAGGAATTTAAGGTGGGAGGGTTATATGGGAGGCACGGTTTAAGGGTCGGCACAACATTGTGGTCCGAAGGGCCTGTACTGTGCTGTATTGTTCTGTGCTCTATATTCTAAGTTATTAGAAAGACGTGACATAGGGTCAGAAATTGTTGAATCCTTGTGGGTTGAGGTAAGAAACTGCAAGGGTAAAAGGACCCTGATGACAGTCATATACAGGCCTGCCAACAGTAGCTGGGATTTGGACTACAGTATACAATGGGAAATAGAAGAAGAATGTCAAAGGGGAATGGTATAATGGCCATGGGAGATTTTAACATGCAAATGAATTGGGGAAATCATATTGGGAATGAGTATCAAGAGAATGAATTTGTTGAATGTCTACAAGAGGCCTTTCTAGAGCAGTTTTTCATTGAGCTGACCAGGGAACAGCTATACTGGATTTGATGTTTTGTAAGGAACCGAAGGTAATTGGGGAGCTTAATGTAAAGGAACCCTTAGGAGCCAGAGATCACAATATGACTGAGTTCAACTTGAAATTTGATAAGAGAAATTAAAGACTGACATAGCAATATTTCAGTGGAGTAAAGGAAATTACAGTGGTATGAGAGAGCAGACGGCCAAAGTAAAGTGGAAGGAGATGTTGGCAGGGATGATAGCAGAGCGCCAGTGACCTGAGCTTCTGGGAGAAGATGAGGAAGGTGCAGGATAGCTGTATTCCAAGATCGAAGAAATATTCAAATGGTAAAATAGTACAACTGTGGCTGAAAAGGAAAGTCAAAGCTAATATCAAAACAAAAGAGAGGCCATACTACAAAGCAAAAATTAGCATGAGGATAGAGGATTGGGTAGCTTTAAAAAACCTACAAAGAGCAACTAAAAGAATTATTAGGAGGGAAAAGATGAAATATGAAAGCAAGCTAGCAAGCAATATCATGATGGATTAAAAAAAAGAGCTTTTTGAAGTATATCAAAAATAAAGGAAAGGAGAGAATGGATATAGGTTCTTTAGAAAATGAGGCCGGAGAAGTAATAATGGGGGATGAAGAGATGGCAGATGAACTAAATGAGTATTTTGCATCAGTCTTCACTGTGGAGGACACAGGTGTGAGGTGTACCAGGTGTTGAAGGGTGTGAGGGAAGAGAAGTGAGTGCGGTTAGTATTACGTGGGAGAAGGTGCTCAAAAAGCTGAAGGACCTTAAGGATACATAAGTCACCCGGACCAGGTGAACTTCACCCTAGTGTTCTGAAAGAGGTAGCGGTAGAGATTGTGGAGGCATTTGTAATGATCTTTCAAAATCTTTGTACTGTAGCATGGTTCTGGATGACTGGAAAATTGTAAATGTCACTCCACTTTTTAAGAAACAAGGGATGCAGCAGAAATAATTAGCCTGACCTCAGAGATTGGGAAGATAGAGTCAATTGTTAAGGATAAGATTATGGGGTACTGGTGACATAGGACAAGATAGGACAAAGTCAGCAGGGTTTCCTTAAGGGAAAATCTTGCCTGATGAACCTGTTGGAATTCTTTAAGGAGGTTACAAATAGGATAGATAAAGAATATTTGGATTTCCAGAAGGCCTTTGACAAGTTAAGAGCCCATGGTATTACAGGGAAGTTACCAGCATGGTTAGAGCATTGGCTGATTGGTAGCAAGCGGAAATAAAAGGATCCATTTCTGGTTGAATTCTAGAAGCCAATGGTGTTCCGTGGGAGTTGGTGTTGAGACTGCTCTATATCAACGAATTAGATGATAGAACAGATGGCTTTATTGCCACGTTTGCCGATAAAACAAAGATTGGTGGAAGCAGGTAGTGCTGAGGAAACAAGAGAGCAGCAAGAAAGTGGCAAATGAAATACAATGTTAGAAAATGCATGGTCATGCACTTTGGTAGTAGAAATAAATATGCAGACTCTTTTCTAAACAGGTAAACAGGTAGAAAATCCAGAAATCTGAAATGCAAAGGAGCCTAGGATTCCTTCTGCAGAACACTCTAAAGGTGTTCTAAAGAACATTCTGCAGGTTGAGTCATGGTGAGAAAAACAAATGCAATGTTAGCATTCATTTCGAGAGGTCTAGAATATAAGAACAGGGATGTGATGCTAAGGCTTTATAATAGACTAGTGAGGTCTCACCTTGAGTTTTGTGAACAGTTTGGGGCTTGTTGTCTAAGAAAAGAAGTGCTGGAATGGAGAGGGTTCAAAAGAGTCTGGGAATGAAAGCTTTACCATACGAGGAATGGATGGCTCTGGGCCTGTATTCACTGGAATTTAGAAGGATGAAGGGGAATCTCATTGAATCCTTTTAAATGTTGACTGGTCTTGACAGAGTAGATGTAGAAAGGATGTTTCCTTGGCAGGGGAGTCTAGGAGAAGAGGGCACAGCCTCAGGATAGAGAGGTCTCCATTATAACAGAGATGCTGAGAAATGTATTTAGCCAGAGGGTGGTGAATTTGTGAAATTTGTTACCACAGGCAGCTGTGGAGGCCAAGTCATTGGACTTATTTAAGGCAGAGATTTATAGGTTCTTAATTGGCCATGGAATTAAAGGCTATGGGGCGAAAGCCAGGGAGCGGGGCTGAAGAGGGGGAGAAAAGGATCAGCCATGATTGAATGATGGACCCGATGGTCTAATTCTGCTCCTATGTTTTTATGGTCTTAAGGTCTTATGGAGAATTTCTTGAAGCATGGTTTTCTACACAAGGATCCATCAACAAACACATTGATGTAGATCTGGTATATGAACCCTTACTGAGAAAAGAGAAATAACAACATCAACAATTGACAAATCACCAGTGATCTTGGGATCTGAACAGCAACACTTCCAACAGACCTCCCTTGAAGCTAGCCAATCAAAATCTTCTACTGATAAACTGTTCGCGGTGTTTTGAAACAGCCAACCAGATCACAATGTCTAATCAAACTCCATCCGGACACCGGAGGAGAATATAAGCCAACATTGTGACAGGACAACACCCTCAGCTGCGCACTGATGATAACTTCTTGATTCAAGCTGAAACATCTGCAAACATTTTGCCAAGCTCCACGATCAACCAAACTTCCAAAAAGAGATTTAGTGTAATTTAGCATTTTGGGCTGAAGTGCCAGTTTCTGTACTGTGTCAGATTCTATATTTCACCCCGTTCTGTATGTCTGGAGTTAAGAGACAGAGATTAATTTTATTTGTCACATGTACCCACCATCCAGGCCATGCTCTCTTGTCACTGCTGCCATCAGGAAGGAGGTACAAGATCCTTAGGACGTGCACCACCATGTTCAGGAACAGTTATTATCCCTCAGTCATTAGGCTCTTGAACCAAAGGAGAAAGTTGCACTTAGCATCACTTGCTCCATCACTGAACTGTTCCTACAACCTCTGAACTCACTATCAATGACTCTTCATCTCATGTTCTTCGTATTCATTGCTTATTTATTTATTTATATTATTTTTTCTCTTTTTGTACTTGCACAGTGTGTTGTCTTCTGCACTCTGGTTGAACACTTAAGTTGGGCAGTCTTTCATTGACTCTCTTATGGTTATTATTCTAGCGATTTATTGAGTATGCCCACAAGAAAATGAGTCTCAGGGTACGTATTGTTACATATGTGTACAATTATAATAAATTTACATCGAAATTTGAAACATATAGTGAAATGTTTCCCCTTCATTAGCAACTAACACAGTCCAAGGATATGCTGCAGATCAACACACAAGTATTGCCATACTTCTGTGGCCACACAGCATGCCCACAAGTTCCTAACCCTTACCTGTCTGAGAATGTTGGAGGAAACCGGAGCACACAGTGGAAACCCACAAAGTCATGGGGAGAACATCCAAACAGCTTACACAGAGCAGCAGGAATTGATCCTGGGTCACTATGTTACGCTAATCAAGTTGCTCCACGGAGGGATATATGCACCTCTGTCCCTGCCTCTGCATCCTCAGGGAATAATGGATGAAGGTTAATCAACCTCTCAGACACATCCAATCAGATTCAAACTGTTTTGCCCATTTTTGAGTAGATAACTACTCCATTAAAAAAAACAGACTTGACTCCCAAATCTCTCAAAACTGCAGGAAAAGGGTTTTGAGATACCTACTCCATAAAAATTAATCAGACTTGACTCCCAACTCCCTCAGATGTACATGAATAGGGTTTTGTAATGGTTGCTCCATAAAAATTAATCAGATTTGACTCCCAGCTCCCTTGGTCTTACAGGAAATGGGTTCCACATTTTCTCAGCCTTTGTGCCAAGATGTTTCTTCACATCAAACTGATGTCTAATGTTGATACCACTTTCTGGGTCTCAACATCAAGTTAGCATTAAAGTAACTGTGCCCTTGAGGTAGAAGTGAGGTCAATACCTTCAAATGCTTTGATACAGTCCAGAACAAAGCACGTCAACTATCAGCATAATTGCCTTTTCCTTCAGCAGGAGGACAGTGTCCAGAGAAGGAACAAAAAATACACTGCACTTAGATCATAAAACCATATGACATAGTGGCAGAATTAGGGCAATTATTAGCAGAATTTTGCAGATTTAATGCGTGTGCATTACCAGGACAAACTCTTTACTGCTTTCCTAGTCAGGAAAATGCTCTTCACAGTCTGGATGGTGTTCTAGTGGTTCATCAAAATGGGAAGCTCAAATATGTTAGTGTGCTATTATGCAGTCAGGACCTGGTGACCTTGGATTGGAAGGAGACAAGACATAAGGCAATAAGATTAGACCATTCAGCCCATTGAATCTGTTTCACCATTCCATCTTTGCTGATTTATTATCCCCCTCAACCCCATTCTCCTTCCTTCACCCCATAACCTTTGGCACCCTCACTAGTTAAGAACCTATTAACATCAGTTTTCAATGTACCCAAAGGCTTGGCCTTCAGAGATTCACCACTCTCTGGCTACAGAAGGTGTAATCCGTCAGCCTAGTTTAACAGAACATCCCAAAACTAGTGTTGGAGAGTACCACCGCCTACAGATTCCCCTCTTTAAACCTGGGTGTACTTCACTCGTTTTTCACTGTCACAGAGTATAAATCCTGCGACTCCCTCCCCAACGCACTGCAGCAGCACCCTCGCCAGAAGCAGCGCAGCAGTTTGGGAATTCAGCTCACCACCATCTTCCCATTACCTGACTATAGGAACGATGTGAAAGCTGTAGAGAGGGCGCAGTGGAAAGTAAACATGAAACAACAAAACGTTCAGTAAAATGCATTGCTTTGCATCAACGACCAACACAGTTTGAGGATAGGCTGGGGTCAGCCTGCAAGTGTTGCCACACTTCTGGTTCTAACATAGAACACCAAATTCATTAACTCTAACCTTTAGACTGTGGGTGGAAACCAGAGCATCCAGAGGAAATCTATGCAGCCACGGAGAGGACGTTAAAACTCCTTACAGACAGGGCAGTATATAAACTCCGATTGGCGATCGCTGATGCTGTAAAGCGACTGTGCAAAACAATGCGCTTCTGTGCCGCATAAAGAGTTTTAACATTCTCCCCATGCCGCTAATAAGAGGTGGGATAATTTTAAGGTGAGTAGAGTTAGGTTGCTCAGAGTTAGGTTTCTTACACAGTGAGTGCTATGAACACCCGAGTTGCTGCAGTCTTCCATTGTTTCTTTAACTGTTATTATTCTATGGATTTATTGAGTAAGTCTGCAAGAAAGTGAATCTCGGGGCCGTATATGGTGACATTTATGTGCTTTGAAAATAAATTTTCTTTGAACTTTGAACTTGGCTAAGTGTGTGAGACACTCTGCTAGTGGAGGCAGATACATTAGGTAGGTTTAAGAAACAGTTGGGCACGTGGATGATAAGAAAATGGATGGCCATGTATACACCTCTGTTGAGCAGTCTGTCATCCTTCTTCACTCCAAAGAGAAAACCCTAGCTCACTCAACCTATCTTCATAAGACATGCTTTCTAATCCAGACAGCACCCTGGTAAATCCCCTCCACACCCTCCCTAAAGCTTCCGCATCATTTCTATAATGAAGTGACTGGAACTGAATGCATCTCTCAAAATCCAACCAGATGTCCCCGTCGTGAGAGGTGGAAATGGGTAAGGCCAGCCAACAGGTTTCAAGAAGAGCTGTACAGGCCAATCTCCTATATGGTCAATTAGAGAAGTATTGATGGACTCCAACTATACCAGTGACTTTGGGCGATGGAGACGAGATATCATCAATGGCCTGTGCTCCCCAGATTGCTGAGGGCCCAGAAAAAATAAAGAACTGAATGCAATATCCTAGAACAGCCAATTGCATGAGAGGAAAAGGCCTCAGATTTCAACTGTAGAAAATGGAATGTTGTTTTGTGCATTCCAATTGTCACTGTCTACCAGCACAGAGAATGAGAGCAAAGCTGGTTCTGGACAAAGGGCTCAGCTCCAATTGCGAATTGATTCTTTTCCACAGCTGAAACCCATTACGATTATGGTGGAGAGCATTTTCCAAGCACACGTGAAAAGACTGTGTGTAAGTGCTGCTGTATTTAACTCATTCTCGGCTACTCCTGATCCAAGTAAAGAAGAAAATTAGCTATTTGCTCTTGTGAGATGGAGCAGAGTTTGAGCACTGCAAGAGGCAAATAGCAATGGGCTAGGGTAATGGGAGACGTACTTTTCAAGAAAAGCTTATAATGTCAAAAAGTTGAGGTTGTGTTGTGGTTAACGGCCTAGTTTCAGTTTAGAGGTTCATCATGAAGGGAAGCTATAAATGTTCCTTGTGGAGAGCTGTGAGGATATGGGAGGAAAAGATTGTGACTGGTTTAGATTAATCCAGCTTCAGCAATGGAATATTACAGATCACCTCTTGCACTCCCATGGACTTACCTTTAATTGTGTAGATTTTTTTGGGATCAGGTCTTGTGTCTAGAACACATAGTAGAACAGTACAGCACAGGAAAGGTCCTCCATTTGATGTGGTGCAGAACCAATTAAGCAATTAATTAAATACCTACTTTCTCCTGCCTACACAAGTTCCATACCTTTCCATTCTCTGCTTGTTCATGTGCCTTTTTAAGAGCCTTTTCAAAGTCTCTGTGGGGCACCATAATAACATAGCAGGTAGTGCAAAACTATTCCAGCTTGGGGCATTGGGGTTTGGAGTTCAATTCTGGTGCCTTCTGTAAGGAGTTTCTATGTTCTCCTTATGACTGCACGATATTCTTCCAAATGCACCAGTTTCCTTCCACCATTAAATATGTTCTAGCTAGTAGGTCATTTGTGATTATGTATTGTCCTGCGATTATGCTAGTTCTAAATAGGGGGGTTCCTGGGAAGTGCAACTCATTGGGACGGAAGGGCCTTTTCGGCACTCTGTTTCTAAATAAAAATTATAAATATATAAAGATTTGCCACTACTGAACCTAGTAGTACATTCCAGACTCCCACAACACTCTTGCCCTGCACATCACCTTTGAACTTCACTCAATTGACCATATGACCATATAGGAGCAGAATTGGGGCATTTGGCCCATCGAGTCTGCTCTGCCATTTCTTCATGGCTGATCCATTATTCCTCTCAGCCCCAATCTCCTGCCTTCTCCCCATATCCCTTCATGCCCTAAGTTGACTTAAATACATGGCCTCTAGTATTAGACATTTTGTTCCAGTTGTCTACTCTATCCATTCCTCTCATGATCTTATGTCTCTATCAGATCTCCCCCCACCCCCAGCCCCTGACGCCCCAGAGGGAGAACAACCTCAGACTGTACAAACTCTCCTGTGGCTTCTACCCCCAATCCAGGCAGCATCCTGGTGAAAATCTTCCATACCCTCTCCAAAGCCTTCACCTTCTTCCTAAAGTCCTTCCTATTTTGATTTCTATCACTCCATCAATACCCTTCCTTGGGCAAAGCGTTTAAAAGGAAACACGATTTAGATTCAGATTTATTTATTGCTCCTATAAAGAGTGATATGCGTTACTTGCATCAACAACCAACACAACCTATGGCAAGTGTCACCACACTTTCCAGCACCAACACAGCATGCCCACCACGTTCAGCAGAACAACACGAGCAACGACAACTATAACAAGAACTTTCCCCTGCAAACACATATAAATTTGATGTGATTTATCCCAGAGGGCAGTCATACATTGTACAGAGAGCAAAATATGCAAAACAAAAACAACAGCAAAACAAGACTCTTCCCTCCCTCCCATCCAGCCCATCACCCACCCACACTCAGAGGCAGAACTCCAACCCTAGGACAGGTCACCTCCAAGCCCCCAAACCACAGCCACAGTCTTCAGAATATCGTGGCAAGCATTCGGTCTGTAATGACAGATGAAAAGAGCTCGTTTATCTCAACTGCCGTTTTTAGTGCGACAAGCACAATTACAGACAGATCAGAACAGCTCAGTCGTATACAGACGGGGGAGGTGATTATTACATGTTGTGGTTACTTTCAGGATGGTACAGAAACACGCATGCGAGCGACTGTATGACCTGAAATAAAATAAATTAACGCCAGCATCATACCGTAATTCTACTGAATGTGCACGCCACAAACACATTTTAAAACAAGAATAAGCGGCACTGGCCGCTAGCAAAGTTGTTGCAAGCTGTTAACCATGCTCGCAGAGCTCCATGCTGCCTCCAGCTGAAGGGTCAGCCGTCCCCAGCAAACCCAGAGTCCACCACATGGGCCTAAAGCCCCAGGGTGCCGGGAGGGGGTTTCTGCAGCCCCCATGGGAGGCACTCTCTGGTGAGGCAAACGTTAGGGCACCGGAAATGTCACCTCCTTCCCTCCGCCTCATCGAGTTGGTGGCGGCCAAGGACCGACACCCTCGTCCCAGTGCAGTACAAATGTCGTCCTCCACTCAGGCAGCTGCTCCTCGGAGATGTGGCCGAGCACCTCTCCCGGCCCCTTCTAGTGATTTCCAAGCTTGGTGGACAGTCTTTTCCCAGGAGGGGCAGTAGGCCCGTACTCAGTCTCCCACAGTAACGTCCTGTCTCTCACCGCGGGCTTCGTGAGCCTGGTGTGGTTGCCGCTTGCCGCGCTTTGGTTCTGCTGAGCCACATCCTGAACAGCCCACGAGCACCCCTGAGGTGCTGAAGGTTCTCCATTTCGGTCTCTCCCGGAATCTCCGGCTTGGGATTGGGGGCCAAACACCAGATCCACCGGTATGCACGGCTTCTACCCAAACATGAGCACAGCGGGCATTTATACCTGGAGCTCTCCGGTATGCCCACAACACTAGGGGTCGGTGGTGGTCCCAATCGCACTGGTGCTGGCTGATCAGGATGACGAGCTGTGTAGCCAGGGAGCGGTTAAAATGCTCGACCAGCTCATCACTTTGTGGGTAGGGAGGGGTGGGTGGCCTTTTGATGAGTCCCAGCCACCAGCAGACCACCTGCGCCTCAAAATTGCACCCCTGGACACTGTGGTGTTCCTCAGGGGCACTGAAATGGCAGAAGACCTCCTCCGTGAGTCTCTCCAGGGTGGTGGTAGCACTATGGTCTGGGACCCCGTACACCTCTGACACTTTGTGAAGTATTCCATGGCACGAGAACGTAATGGGGTTGCCCCACAGGGTTGTTGTGGGGAAAGGCCCTAGGATGTCTGCCCCTACACGGCCCATTGGGGCACCCACTGGTGTCCGACCTGCACCGCTTGCCCGTTGTTTTTGCAACCCAGAAACGACCAGCCACCGCCAGCGTGTGCATCAACTACAGCACCACAGCTGGTGCTCCTGGCAGACATCCAGCTGCAGGAGATGTCTGTCGCCATCGGAAAACTGCCACCGCCGGACAGCAAATCGTCATGCACCTCCAGCATGCCCCACTGAGGGTTTAATGCTCTGGTCTCTGGATCCAGGGTGGAGAGCTCTGCCCGCTCTGGCCGCTGTCCCACACGGGATCACTCTCCTGCTCACTGCATAGCTGCTGGTGGTCGATGGTGGGAGGTCACCTCACCACCGGCTGCCACCTGAAGCACCACCACTGCCACTTGCCCCTGGCGGCACTCCTCAAAGCGGCGACAGTACCAACATTTGGTGACCTCACATGAACGGCAAGAGGGGGCATTGGCATTGCTGTGGTGCCTTCCGGAGAGGGACTGCACCTTGAAATCGTAATTGCCAGCTGCCCCTCAAGACCATGGAAGCTCAACAGCCAGGTCGGCGATGCATGGTCTGTGTGAAGCAGGAACCGTTGGCCAAAGCGGTAGGGGCAGAAGTGGCGGTGGGCCTAAACGACGGTCAGGAGCTTCTAACGGGTCATACGACAGTTCTGTTCAGGGTGTAGTGAAGTACGCCGCAATGCATTCCCCTTGGTTCCCCTCCTGTGTCAGCGCTGTGCCAAGCTCCCCATTGCTGGGGCGTGCTGGTTCAGGGTGCGCCCGCGCTGTGCCAAGCTCCCCATTGCTGGGGCGTGCTGGTTCAGGGTGTGCCAGTGCTGTGCCAAGCTCCCTATTGCTGGGGCGTGCTGGTTCAGGGTGTGTCAGCGCTGTGCCAAGCTCCCCATTTCTGGGGCGTGCTGGTTCAGGGTGTGCCAGCGCTGTGCCAAGCTCCCCATTGCTGGGGCGTGCTGGTTCAGGGTGTGTCAGCACTGTGCCAAGCTCCCCATTTCTGGGGCGTGCTGGTTCAGGGTGTGTCAGCGCTGTGCCAAGCTCCCCATTGCTGGGGTGTGCTGGTTCAGGGTGCGCCAGCACTGTGCCAAGCTCCCCATTGCTGGGGCGTGCTGGTGCTGGGGCGTGCTGGTTCAGGGTGCGTCAGCGCTGTACCAAGTTCCCCATTGCTGGGGCGTGCTGGTTCAGGGTGTGTCAGCGCTGTGCCAAGCTCCCCATTGCTGGGGCGTGCTGGTTCAGGGTGCGCCCACGCTGTGCCAAGCTCCCCATTGCTGGGGCGTGCTGGTTCAGGGTGCGTCAGCGCTGTGCCAAGCTCCCCATTGCTGGGGCCTGCTGGTTCGGGGTGCGCCAGCGCTGTGCCAAGCTCCCCATTGCTGGGGCATGCTGGTTCAGGGTGCGCCCGCGCTGTGCCAAGCTCCCCATTGCTGGGGCGTGCTGGTTCAGGGTGCGCCAGCGCTGTGCCAAGCTCCCCATTGCTGGGGCATGCTGGTTCAGGGTGCGCCAGCGCTGTGCCAAGCTCCCCATTGCTGGGGCGTGCTGGTTCAGGGTGTGTCAGCACTGTGCCAAGCTCCCCATTGCTGGGGCATGCTGGTTCAGGGTGCACCAGCACTGGGGCCTGGGTAATTGCAGCTCGGAGCTGATCGAAGGCAGCAGAGCAGGAGAGATTCCAGGCGAAGGACCTCCCCTCCTCACTGAGATGGTGCAGGGAACTGGTGATGGTGATAAAGTCCGTAATAAACTGGCTGTTGTACGATGCTGGTCCCAGGTGATTGGCAAGGGCCAGGCGATGGGGCCTCAGGCAGATGGGCCGGGCATCCTTGACCTTACTGTGGTGTTGAACCAGCCCCGTGCATCTACAGTCTTTGCCCCTGGCTGTGAAGATGTCGAGGACCTGGCCCATGAGGTCCTTCAGCCACTGCCGCTGGTGCTGACGTCATCGTGCTGCGCCGACGCGGTTGCTGATGTCAGGGGTGGGGCGCCAATGACGGCACTCATCACCCCGTCGCAGGTTTTGGCGTGAAGCTCTGCGTTGCATTGGGTCACTGCGGCAGGCCACAGTGATGGTGGCTGTTGCTCAGGCTGTTTCCTAGAGCTGCCCTCCCAGAGAGCCTGGGCCAAGACAGTGTCCCCTGCGCATCCACACAGCTAGTCACATCTCATACTCTGCTGTGTTGTTGGGCAGCCACCTCTTCCTTCTCGTTGCTACACAGTCACCGGTGACCGTAGCTAGCTGGACCGCCATCGTTGTCCTCCCAGACAGGGATGGCTAGTCTGTGTTAGGGAGGACACCAGGACAAATGATGGTAATGGTGGTACTGGTGCAGGGTGGCGCTGGAACTCCCTGAGGGGTTAAAATTGCTTCTGCCCTCTCCTCTTCCGCAGCGCCTCAGCCAACGATGATGGTGATGTCAGTCAAATGTGCCCCTGAAGCGGCTTCGGCATCAGTGTCTTTACAAAGGCGAGGAAGGCAAGCTCTTCCTGGGCAGTGGGATGGAACCATGCCAAGCACAGTGGTGAAGATCTGCTGCAAATGCCCCGAGGCTGCTCCCACAAGGCGCTGCCTGCAGTCCAGTTCTTCCTTCGTTGCTTTCTCCAGTGGCTTCTGTTTGGAACACCACACCAGTGCTGCTATGAGGGCCCTGTAGTCACACTGCTCAGCCGGCGTTAGGTCGAGGAGGGGCCACAGGGCATTCCTTTCCAGCACCAGGGCAAGAGGCAGGCACTGCCATCTCAGTGGGGCTCTACTCGCTGTGTCATGCGGTAAGTTTGACGTGCGCCAGGTAAGGCTCCAGGCGGTTGGTACCGTTGTACCTGGGGAGCTTCAGGGCAGACATTGTTGCATTAATTACTGGGACTGATTGGTGCTCCTCTTTCTCCGGGTCCGTGTCAGGTCTTCGGGAGCCCAGCCTGGGGATGCGGGGGAGACATACCGCTCAGTCCCTCAGCTTATTCCCTTTGTCTTAAGGTGCTCCACCCGACGTTGTAGCTCTTCAATTTCACCATCAATTTCCGATCCCACTCCTGACGCAGTGGGGCAAGCATTCAGTCCGTGACGACAGATGAGGAGAGCTCATTTATCTCCACTGCCATTTTTATTGCAACAGACAGAGCACATCAGCTTGGTGAAAGCTAACGCAGTCACATACAGACAGGGAGGTGATAATTACACACCTCGTTTACATTCAGGATGGCACACAAATGCACAGTGAGCAACTATATAACCCGAGCTAAAGTAAATTAACTTGAACATCTCGCCATAATTCTACTGAACACACACACCATGAACACATTTTAAAACAAAGAAACAAAGTGGCGCTGTCCACTAGGAATGCTGGGGTGAGCTATCGACCACAGTATAAAACATATAAAAACCTCCAGTCATAAAGTTAGATAGCATGAAGACTGTAAAAAAAAATGTTTATTTAATTATTTGGAGACACAGTGGCACTGGCCTTCCCAGCCTAATGAGTTTCAACACCCAACAACCAACAACCCGCCTATTTAACCCAGTCTAATCACAGGAAACTTTACAATGACCAATTAACCTGACAACCGGTTCGTCTTTCGACTGTGGGAATAAACTGGAACACCCAGAGGAAACCCACATGCTCACAGACTTCTTACAGAGGACGCCCATAATGCAATAGGCGCATGATGGGTTAATATTTGTTTCTGGACGCCTCAATGTTGTAAAAGCACAAATTTGAGAGCATCTTAATTCATCACTTTTCTAAACAAGCCATTTTTCTTCAGCCCTTTAGCTGGATGTAATAAAACACGTTCGATGTAGTACTTTAATTTAAGTTATGATAGGTGACTAAGATAAATATGTGTAATCAGTGTATGTAATTCCAATTTATCATTAATAAAAATAAAATAATGGAGGAAAAAACATACTGTTATAAATTAATGCGTTTTCACAATAATCAATCGTACTTTGCTCTCTGTGCAGTGTACGACTGCCTTCTGGGATAAAATCTGTCATTTTTATATGTGCTGTGCAGGGTGCAATGTATGAAATAGTTTCTTAACTTTTGGGAACTTGCACTGGACTTATTGAGGTAATATATTTTGACCTGTAGTTGCCCGGTGGTGAATGCCTGCAGACTGGAAGTGAAACACGATCAGAGAGAAAGAAACCATTCAGCTTATAAGGGCTGATATACCATCCATTAGTTGATCTGCCAACTAGTGTCAGAGATTCATAGAGCATTATCGTACATAAATAGGCTCTTTGGCCCATCTTATCAAAGGCAAACTATTGTTCTGCTTAGACCCGTAGACCTGTACTTGAAACACAGCTCTCTATACCTTCCCATCCATACAGTTATCCAAACGCAACCCTAACTCTAACTGTTGCAATTGGATCCACACTCACCACTTCCACTGACAGCTCATCCACACTCTCACCATCCATGAGTGAAGACGTTCCCTCTGAGTCCATTTAAATATTTTAGATTTCACACTTAACCTGCTCTAGTTCTAGTCTCACCAATCCTAAATGTCTCTCTGCATTCGCCCTATCCGTATCCCTCAATTTTGCATACCCCTATAAAATCTCACCTCATTTTCCTATACGCCAGGGAGTAAAGTCGTAACCTGTTTAACATTTGCCTATAACATAGGTTCAAGATTCTATCAGAGGGATAAGAAGGTAGGCAGAGGGGGTGGTGTGGCTCTGCTGGTAAAGAATAGCATCAACTCAGTAGAAAGATGCGACATAGGATTGGAAGATGTTGAACCCTTATGAGTTTAGTTAAGAAACTGCAAGGGTAATACGACCCAGATCACAGTTATACACAGCCTTCCCAACAGTAGCTGGGAGGTGGACCACAGATTACAACAGGAAGTAGAAAAGGCATGTCAAATGGGCAATGTTATGATAGTCATGGGAGATTTTAACATGCAGATCGATTGGGAAAATTAGGTTGGTAATGGGTCTCAAGTGGGTGAGTTTGTTCATGCCTGTGAGATGGCTTTTTAGAGCAGTTTGTCCCTGAGCCGACTAGGGATCAGACATACTGGTTATATAATGAACCAGAGGCGACTGGAGTACTGCACAGATGCAGAAGAGGCGTTCCCTCGCAGGTCCGGTGAAGAGCTTTAAAAAGTAGCAGTGGGATTCTTCAATCAAAGTCCTGCGTAGATGTAACAGAAGCGTTCCTGTGCGGATCTGGTGAAGAGCTTTGAAAACCCAGTCTCTATAAAAGAGAGGTACCGCCCAGTGGAGCAGTCATCGTGGGAGTTCTAACTCAGAGTTGTAAGGCTTTGGCTTCACAAGACTTCAGTGAGAATAGGCGGAGGCAAAGTAAGTACACTACATATTTCTTAGTTTTTTTCTGTATTAACTCTTGAGAGAATAGTGGGTATGTCTGCAGAGTCAGTCCTCTGTTTTAAGTGTCAGGTGTGGGATTCCTGGGAGAGGACCAGCCTCCTTATGGCCACATCTGCGGCAGGTGCATCCAGACGCAGCTCCTTAGAGACTGTGTTAGAGAATTGGAGCTGCAGCTCGATGATATTGAGCTTGTAAGGGAAAGTGGAGTGGTGATAGACAGGAGCTACAGTGAGGTAGCCACTGCAGTAATACAGGAGACAGATAAATGGGTGACAGATAAGTGAGGGAAGGGAGAACGTCAGATAGTGGAGAGCACCCTGTGTCTGTCCACCTCAATAATAAGAACTCAATCATGAGTACTGTTGGGGGGCTGGCGACTTACCTGGGAGAAGCACCAGTGGCTGCGCCACTGGCATTGAGTCTGGCCCTATGGCTCATAAGGGTAACGAACTGAAGAGGATGGCAGCAATAATAGGGCACTCGGTAGCTAGGGCTACAGAAAAACGATTCTGTGGATGTGAAAAGGAAACACGGATGATAGTTTGCCTCCCAGGTGCCAGGGTTTTCAGTGTTTCTGGATGCATCCACAATATCCTGAAAAGGGAGGGTGATCAGCCATAAGTCGTGGTACATGCAGATGAATGTGTGGCTGAAGAATTGGAGCAGGGGGCAGGGATTCAGATTTCTGGATCACTGGAACCTCTTCTGGGGCAAATGTAACCTCTACAAAAAGAACAGGTTGCACTTGAATCTGAGGGGGACAAATGTCCTTCAGGGCATATTTGCTAGAGTTGTTGGGAGTGGTTTAAACTAATATGGCAGGGGGATGAGAACCAGTATGCTCGAGTTGAGGATGAGCCAGCGGATTTACAAGCAGATGATGCAGTATGTAAAACGAATGTAAGGAAGGACAAGTCAATGATTGGGCACAACTGCAAACAGAGCAAAGAGTTAAATTATACTACAGAGGCGAAATTCATAAGGGTGAAGAATGCAGAACTGAAGGTGCTGCGTTTAAATGCATGTAGCATTTGGAATAAGGTGGACAAACACGTGGCACAATTAGAGATTGATCAGTATGACGCTGTGGGCATCACTGAGTTGTGGCTGAAAGAGGGTCATTGTTGGTAGTGTAGTATATTTTGTATCAAAATGGTAGGAAGGAAGACATAGGTGGTGGTGTAGCTCTATTGGTAAGAAATGGAATTACATCTTTAGAAAGAGGTGACATGGGGTCAGAGAATGTCGGATCTTTGTGGGTGGAGTTAAGAAACTGCAAGGGCAAAAAAAAAACCATTAAGGGAATCATTTATTGACCTCCAAATAGTAGTCAAGATGTGGGCTGAGGTTAGAAATAGAGCTGGAAAGGATATGTAATAAGGGTAATGTCACAATTGTAATGGGGGATTTCAATATGCAAGGGGATTGGGAAAACCAGGCTGGTGTCGGATCACAAGAGAGGGAATTTGTTGAATGTCTATGAGATGGCTTTTCAGGAGCAGCTTGTGCTCAAGCCAACTAGGGAAAGGCTATCTTAGATTGGGTGTTGTATTAGTCAGCTCAACAAAAAGGAATCGTAAGGAGGAGATGATCATAATACAATTGAATTCATACTGCAATTTGAGAGGGAGAAGGATATCACAATGGAATAAAGGGAATTACAGAGACTATGAGAGAGGAGCTTGCCCAGGCGGATTGGAGGGGGTTACTATGGGGATGATGGCAGAACAGAGGTGGGAATAGTTCACAAAGTGCAGGATAGATATGTCCCTCAGAAGAAGTTGTTCTCAAATAGCAAGGCTAGGCACCTGTGGCTGACAGCAGAAGTTAAGGACTGCATAAAAGCCAAGGAAAGGGCATATAAGATAGCAAAAGTGAGAGGGAAGTTTGATGACTAGGAAGCTTTTAAAATCCAACTAAGGCAACTGAAAAAGCTATAAGAAGGGAAATGATAAAATATGAAGGCAAACTGGCCACTAATATAAAGCAGGGTACTGAAAGTTTTTTTCAGTTCTATAAAGAATAACAGGGAGGTGTGAGTTGATATTGGACCACTGGAAAATGATCCTGGTGAGGTAGTAATGAGGGACAAAGAAATGACAGATGAACTTAGTAAGTATTTTGCTTCAGGCATTACTGAGGAAGACACTTCCTGTATCCAGAGGCCCATGAGTGTCAGGGAGCAGGAGTGGGTGCCATTACTATTGCAAAGAAAAAAGTGCTAGGCAAGCTTAAAGGTCTTAAGATGGCTAAGTCACCTGGACCAGTTGGACTACATCCCAGAGTCCTGAAAGTAGTTGCTGAAGAGATAATGGATGCATTGGTCATGATCTTTCAAGAATCACTTGATTTTGGAATAGCCCCAGAGGACTGGAAAATTGCAAATGTTACTCCACTCTCTAAGAAGGGAGGAAGACAAAAGAAAGGAAACTATAGGCCAGTTAGCCTAACCTCAGTGGCTGGGAAAGTATTGGAGTCGATTATTAAGGACGAGGTTTCGGGGTACTTCGGAGTCTAATGATAAAATAAGTCAATGTCAGCATGGTTTCTGTGAAGTGACAAATCTGTTAGAATTCTTCAGGGAAGAAACAAGCAGGGTGGACAAAGGAGAGGCAGTGGATGTCATTTACTTAGATTTTCTGAACATATTTGATAAGCTGCCTCACATGAGGCTGCTTAACCAGATAAAGTCCTATGGTGTTACAGGAAATATATCGGCATGGATAGATGAATGGCTGACAGACAGGAAGCAGCGAGTGAGAATAAAGGGGGTCTTTTCTGGTTGGCTGCCAATGACTAGTGATGTCCCTCTGGGGTCAGTATTGGGACTACTACTTTTCACATTGTTTGTCAATGATTTGAATAGTGGAATTGATGGCTTTGTGGCAAAGTTTGCGGATGATATGAGGATAGTTGGAGGTGGAGGTAGTGGTGAGGAAGCAATGTGATTGCAGCAGGACTTGGATACATTGGAAGAATGGACAAAAAAGTGGCAGATGGAATACAGTGTTAGGAAATGTATGATAATGCATTTTGGTAAAAGGAACAATAGTGCAGACTATTATCTAAATGGGGTGAATTTTTTTTTCACCAAAGAGTGGTGAATCTTTGGAGTGTTATACCACAGACTGCAGTGGGGAGGCCATGTCTGTGGATGTATTCAAAACAGAAGTTGATTTATTCCTGATTGGTCGGGGCATCAAGGGATATAGGGAGAGAGAAGGTGTATGGAGTTGAATGGGGACCGGTCAGCCATGATGAAATGGTGGAGTGGACTTGATGAGCTGAATGGCCAAATTCTACTCCTATCTCTAATTGTCTTATGAAGGTGATTCAGAAGCTTAAGGTAAAAGGAACCTCAGGAGACAGTGATCATAATATGATAGAGTTCAACATGAAATTTGATGAGGGGAAGTAAAATCTGATGTAACAGTATTTCAGTGGAGTAAGGGAAATTACATTGGTATGAGAGAGGAGTTGGCCAAAGTAAAGTGAAAGGGGATGCTCGCAGGAATGTCAACAGAGCACCAATGGCATGAGTTTCTGGGGAAATATGAGGAAGGTGCAGGACTGAAGTATTCCAAATCCGGGATCAGCCATGATGAATGGGCAGAGTGGACTGGATTGGCCGAATGGCCTAATTCTGCTCCTATGTCTTACGTCTTATGATCTTATGGTGACACAGGGCAGGACAGGACAAAGTCTGCATGGATACAATAAGGTAAAGAACACAGCAACAATTATAAAAAACAGTAAATATAAATACATAAAATAGCTTATATACATTGATTGTATGTCCATAAAGTGATGCTAGATACAGCAAAGCCTGTACATAAGATGACTAACAGGAAATGTTTATGTATTGGTGGTCAGGGTGATTTTGTGGGAGGTGTTGATCAGCCTTACTGCTTGGAGAAAGTAACTGGTTTTGAGTCTGGTGGTCCTGGCTTGGATTTGATTCAGGTCCTCAGTTCCTGGCAAAATCCTTGTAAACTTTCTCCAGATATGTGTTTCCATATACCAGTCCCCCCTATCCAATCCCTCTTCATTTAACAACCCGATCACCAAGTTCAGGTTTAAATTTAACAATTAACTGGGCATAAATTGCCATCTGCAGAGAGCAGCTCCATCCTCTGTGTGTTGAGAGCTTTCTAACACAACACTTAAAAGGCAGCAATGAGAGTCTGGAGGTCTTTTATCAAGTTGCCCCATTTGCCATTTTAACAGAAGTGCAAACCAATAATTTTGAGTGCTCAAAGCTTGCATTAAAATAATGTTGCAGAAATGTTAGAAAAAAGCATTAGATGTTGAAGCACTGTTATCCAACAGAATAATTGGGCAATAATTCAGCAGTCACACCCTCCCTTCTCAATCAGAGAACCGTGGATTCACAGCCCATCAGATTTCTGAATGGACATTGAAAACTGCCTCACTTTCTTTTGCTCTCCTGTTGCACAACTTCTTAATTTAATTTTGGTATAGATTTCCTCTAATAAATTATATTCAGTATATATTTTTAAAATTATTACAATAATACATAATTATGCATAGTTCTGTATTATTATAATAATACATAATGAGGGCCTCCCCTACCCAACATCTTGTTAGCAAATGTGCAGTCAGTGGAAGACAAAATTGAGGATCTGAGGGCAAGATTGTTGTATCAGAGAGAAATGAGCAATTGCTGTGTACCACTTTCTGACTGAGATACAGCTTCCTCCAGGCATGCCAAATACAGTGACCAACCCGGAGGGCTTCCCCTTTTTCACCATGGACCAAACTACTGATTCAGTAAAGGGAAAAGGTGGAAGAGTGTGTTTCATGATAAGCTCTCGATGGTACTCCGATATGTTGGTTTTGTCAAACACAAGTTCCCCCAACCTTGAAAACTTAACATTCAAATGCCATTCATTCTATTTACCAAGGGAGGTCTCCTCCATATTCCTGACCACAGCTTACATACCACTAGCAGTCGCTTATAATTAAGTCCTTGAGACAGTGCATGATGCCGTCTCCAAACAAGAAACAATCTGTCCCGATGCATTTCCAGTCATTGTCAGGGACTTCAGTCAGGCTTGTTTGAAGAGAATCCTGCCCAATTACCATCAGCATATAACATGTAGCGACATAGGTCTCAACACACTAGACCACTGTTGCACTAAGCCTACCGTTCCATGCCCGGACAACATTTCGGTATATCAGCTCACTTGGCTGTCCCTCTCATACCTGCATACAGGCAGAGGCTGAAGAGCAAAGCTCCAGAGATTAGAACAGGGGGCAGAGGAATGGCTACAGAATTGCTTCAAGTCAGTAGACTGGCATTTATCTGTGGATCTGAATGAATGCACCGTGGCTGTCGCGGATTTTATTATAACAGTTGCAGACAAGTGTATCCTCACAAAATCATTCAATCTTCCCCAATCAGAAGCCTTGGATGAACCATGAGATCCACAATCTGCTGAACAGATCAGAAGCATGAAGTCTGGTGACCAGGAGGGTTACAAGAAGTCCAGGTATCATCTCCAGAAAGCCATCTCCCAGGTGAGACTAAACCTCAATCAATGAATTATGCTCGACATTTTTTGCTTCCACATGAGAGCAATGCCTTCTACACTCACTTAGATTAGCAAAACATGGAAAAAACATCTCAAACTCCCACAGCCCTTGATGATCCTTTGATTTCAGTCTCTGAGACTGACGTGCAAGCCCCTTCAGGATGGTGAACCCACAAGATATATCCGTCCCAGACAGGGTTCCTGGCAGAGTACTAAAGACCTGTGCTGATTAACTGGCTGGACTATTCACTGAGATAGATTTTAAACTCTTGCCTTGGCAATCTGTGGCACCCACCTGCTTCAAGCAGGCTTCAATTATACCAGTGCTTAAGAAGAACATGGTAACCTGCCTCATTGACTAACATCCTGTAGCACTTACTTCCATGGTGATGAAGTGTTTTTAGAAGTTGATGATGAAACTTATCAACTCTTGCTTGCAAAATGACTTGGATCTGCTTCACTTTGCCTACCAGAGCAATAGGTCCACAGCAGATGCTCTCTTATTAGCTCTTTCACTCAACCCTGGAACATATGAAAGCAAAGATGCATACGTCAGGAAGCTCTTCTTTGACTGCATTCAATACAATTATCACTCAAAACTAGTCAATCAGCTTCAAGACCTTAGCCTCAGTATCTCCTTGTGCAATTGGATTCTTGATCTCCTCACTTGCCAGTTCAGGTTGCCAACAATTTCTTCTCCATACATCCATCAGCACAGGTGCACCACAAGGCAGTGCTTTGCCCCCCTTGCTCTACTCACCTTATAGTTATGTAACCTTCTCACTGGGTTCATATACAGAATTGGCTTATTAGTTAACTCTGCAAACGGCCACATGACTCAGTGATGAAGAGGCCATCTTTCATAAATAATATACGTCTAGCGTCAGTATGATTGAAGTTCAACCAAACAGGAAAGTTGGGATGTTCCAATTAACGGAACCTTGATTTGAGCAAATGCTGTGTAAGCACTGTCCATTCAGAATTACCAGTTGCCAAGAAATGACAAATCATACACCAACATAAAATTATAAAGAAAGTATATATACTAATTTCAGCTTTATCAAACAGATAGTAAGAGAAAGAGAAGAAAGAAAAGGAAAAAGGGCCCATTACAGTTAGACCAGACCAAATCTGCGTATGTGTCTCACGAAGCACTGCTTGAAATCGCGTCTTCCCGCGAGTCCTATGGGTATCTCTCCCGATCTTCTCTTCTCCACACCTCCTGCCAGTGTCTGTCACAAATCTCTCTCTGCCCTGCTTTCTCTAGAACCTTCTCCCAATCCCGCCATCCTGATAGGCTGACACACATTTCTAAATTGAACAACATGCCTCCTTATCTTTAGCCAAAACCAGAACACTCTACCAGCGGGCATACTGCTTTTACAGAAAACTACTAAAATGAAATCCCTCACAGCATTGCAGTAGAAATCTTAACCAGGACATTACACTTATGACTGTGAGGCTAAGCACAGCTCCAATACCATGTTCAAGTTTGCTGATGACACCAGTGTTGTAACTGAATCAAAGGTGGTGGCAAATCAGCATGTAGGAAGGAGATTGAGAACCTGCCTGAGTGGAGCCACAACAACCTTCTAATCAATGTCAGCTAGACCAAGGAGCTTATCATTGACTTCAGGACAAAACCAGAGGTCCATGAGTCAGTCAGCAACTTTAAATTCCTCGCTGTTATTATTTCAGAGGAACTTTTCTAGACAGAGAAAGCATGACATTGCCTCTACTTCTCTGGAAATGTGTGAAGATTCAGCATGACATCTGAAGTTTGACAAACTTCTACAGATATGTAATGGAGAGTATATTGACTGGCTACATCACAGCCTGGTATAAAATACCAACGCCCTTGAATGGAAAATCCTACAAAAAGTAGTGGATGCCGCCCAGACGATAACAGGTAAAGCCTATTGAGTGTATCTACATGAAACACTTTTGTAGGAAAGCAGCGTCCATCATTGCAGATCACCAACAGCGAGGTCCTGCTGGCCTCTCGCTGCTTGCTGCTATCAGTGAGGGGGTAAGGAGCCTCCTGGCTCACAGCACCAGGCACAGAAACAATTACTAGCCCACAACCATCAGGCACTTGAGCCAAAGAGGAATAACTTCATTCAATTTGGCTTGCCCTGTCATTGAAATATTCCCTCAAACTACCGACTCACTTTCAAGGACTCTTCATCTCATGTTATTGATAGTATTACTTATTTATTTATATATATTTTTTGTATTTGCACGGTTTGTTGTCTTTTGCACAATGGTTGAACGCCAAAGTTGGCGTAGTCTTTCATTGATCCTGATATGGTAATTATTCTATAGATTTATTGAGTATGCCCACAAGAAAATGGATCTGGTGACATACATGCACTATGATAATAAATTTACTTTGAACATTGCCCCAAAATAACATATTTGTGGACATATGGCAGTGATATTAACCCTAATTCTGACACTTTTGCATAAAATCTCACTGCCAGTATTTAGGTAGTGGTAATGTAATCACTCGAATCGAGTATGATGGTCTCCTCAGAGGTTGTCTATAGGTGGGTCCTCATGTGACTGTCGAGGCTGATATGGGATCCACATATTATAGTGCTGTGTGGGCAACAATAGGTAGTGGTTGGGTCTTTTGGTTTCTTAGTATCTCCTTTTGCAACTGCTTAGGAAATGCTAGACCATCAGAGGTAGAATCTTCCAAATAGAACATTAAAACAAGATTCAATCCACCTTCTCATTCATAGAATTAAACAGCACAGATACAGGCCCTACGGCCCAATTCAACCGTGCTGACCAAGTTGTCTTCTTGAGCTTTGTTTGACCTCTAAATCCTCTATATCCCTCTAAATCTTTCTACTCACTGTGTCTTAGCAAGAGTTTTTCAAATGTTGCAATTGTACCTATTTCTACGATTTCCTCTGGCAGCTCATTCTGTATACGCACCACCATCTGTATAGAAAATAATGTCCTTCAATCCCTTTTAACTCTTTCCCCATGTCCTCTACATTAAGACTCCCTTATCCTGGCAACTTGGGCACCATAGTAATGTAGGGGTTAGCACGATGCTATTACAGCTCAGGGCATTGGAGTCGGAGTTTCAGAGTTCAGTTCTGGCGTCTTCTGTAAGAATGTTAATACGTTCTTCCCCAAGTGCTTGTAGGTATCCTCCAGGTGCTACAGTTTCTTCCCACATTCCTAAGACATAGTGGTTAGCAGGTTAATTGGTCATTGTATTGTAAATTGTCCTGTGATTAAGCTAGAGTTGCATAGGTGGGCTGCTGGGTAGAGCTGATCATGGCTGATTTATTATTTCTCTGAACTCCATTCTCCTGCCTTCTCCCTGTAATCTTTGACATCCTGCCTATCAATGTACTATTCAAAGATATCCATTGACCATCTATGGCAATGATTTCCCCAGATTCACCACCCTTTGACTAAGTAAATTCTTTCTCATCTCTTCTAAAGGGATGCCCAGTATTCTAAATCTATATTCTCTGGTCCTGGACTCACCCACCAGTGGAATCATCCTATCCACAACCAAGACCCAGATTGAGCAGCCTCTCAGTTACAGGAGTTGGACTTTGCCAACAAAGATCTCAATTGCTTCTGAGAAGTTAATGGTGAGCCACATTCATGAGTGACAAAAGTCATCTAGTGAAGAGTTGCTGGGAACAAATCTTTTATAAGGTATTGATCAGACCATATATGGGGTACTATGAGCAACCTTGGGCCACTTACCTAAGAAAGGATGTGCTGGCATTGGGAAGGGTCTGGTGCAGAGTTAATGTATGTGGAGCATTTGATGGCTGTACTCACTGGAGTTTAGAAGAATAAAGTGGAGATCCATTGAAACCCATCAAATATTGAAAGATCTCTTAGTAAGGGTGTCAAAGGTTACAGGGAGAATGCAGGAGAATGGGGTTGAGAGGGTAATAAATCAGCCATGTTGAGATGGCAGAATAGACTCAATGAGTCATAAGGTCTATTTCTGTTCTTAAGTCTTCTAGTTCTACCTAAACACTTTGAAAGTGAAGGACCAGCGAAATACTATATTTCCAAGTTGGAAAGGTGTATTCCTTGGAGGAAATTGTATAGAGTGGTAGCCAACTTCATCTGCTATCCTTGTACTCCTCGCTGCTGAAAGCTTTGAGTCTGGGACATATATGATGTACCTCAGGTGATTAACTGTGGCTCATTAAGTGGTATGCAAAGCAGCCACATTGGCCATTGGCACAACGAGCACATATTTGAGGTAGTTTCCAACACAATGGCATGAATATCGACTACTCCTTCAAATGCTATTTTTACAACCATCGCCCTTCCATCTCATTTCTATTCCACATTCTGACCTCTTACCTCTTCCCCTCATCTGCCTATCTTCTCTCCCTGCTGCCCCTCCTTACTTGCTTTCTCCCATGGTCCACTCTCCTCCCCTATTGGATTCTTTCTTCTCCAGACCTTTGCCTTTTCCAGTTATCACTTCCCAGTTTATAATTTCATCCCCACTCCCCCACCCACCTGGCTTCACATATCACCTGCTAGCTTGCCCTCCTTGCCCTGCACCACCTTCTTATTCTGGCATCTTCCCCCTTCTTTTCCAATCCTGGTGAAGGCTATTGGCCTGAAACGTTGACTGCTTTGTCATTTCCATAGATGCTGCCTGAACTGCTGATGTTCTTCCAGCTTTTTCCAACCTAAATGCCTGCCTGCATTTACCGTACCTACACACTGCATAATTTTGTGTACCTCTACAAATCTCCCCTCATTATCCAACAATCTAGGAAATAAAGTCCAACCTGTTCAAAGTTTGCCCATAACTCAAGTCCTCAGTTCTCAGCGTCACCGTTGTATATTTTCTGCAGAAACGTGTTTCCAAATACCAGTCCTCTCCATCCCATTCTACTTCATTTAACAACCCAATTACCAAATTCAGGTTTAAATTTAACAATTAACTGGGCAGAAATAGCGATCTGCAGAGAGCAGCCCTATCCTCTCTCTGTTGAGAGCTTTCTAACACAACTCTTAAAAGGCACCAGTGGGAGTCTGGAGGTCTTTTATCAAGTTGCCCCATTTGCCATTTTAAGAGAAGTGCAAACCGATAATTTTGAGAGCTCAAAGCTTGTGTTAAAATAATGTTGCAGAAATGTTAGAAAAAAGCATCAGATGTTGAAGCACTGTTATCCAACAGAATAATTGGGCAATAATTCAGCAGTCACACCCTCCCTTCTCAATCAGAGAGCTGTGGATTCACAGCCCATCAGATTTCATATTGAACAATGAACCCATGAAAAGTACCTGACATTTTTTTTTGCTCTCATTCTGCACTACTAACTTAATTTAATTTTATATAAGTTTCTTATTGTAAATTATAGTGTTTTTTTTGGGCATATATTTGATCCAATTCTTTAATCTGGTTAATGAGGTCTAATCAATCTGCACGGGATCTTCTGTTGAGATTTGCTGTGTAAGAGATTATTTGCCCCCTCAGTGTTTTTAAAAGAACTATTAATTGCAATGTCTGGGTGGTGGGGTGGAGATATGTCTCTACCAAAGGAGGTGTAAGGCACTCCTTCCCTCCACTAGCCTGCAGGTCACCCTTGGGCAAAATGTAACACCAGCTTAGACCCACATTCGGGGTCATATGAAACCACGGGAGCAGGTGGTGGATGGTCATATGAGCAGCTGGTGCATATCACAAATCCTGGTTATATGACCACTGATGCCAGGCGGACAAGCTCAAAAGGCTTCAATAGCTTCAATTTAATGTCAGAGAAATGTATACAATATACATCCTGAAATTCTTTTTCTTTGCAAACATCCATGAAAACAGAGGAGTGCCCCAAAGAATGAATGACAGTTAAATGTTGGAACCCCAAAGCCCCCTCCAGCTCCCCCCTCCCACACATAAGCAGTAGCAAAGCAAAAATCCCCCCCATCCACCAGTGAAAAGCATTGGCACCCCCCACTGAGCACTCAAATGTGCAGCAAAGCATCAATAAAGACTCAAACTACTCGTTCACCCGGTATTCGACATACCACAGGCTCTCTCTCTCCCTAGTAAGGGAAAGTGAGGTGTCCCTGTCTCGCAGCGAGGTGGGGAGACATAACAAACAACTTGCCAATTTCTGGTGCTAAAAGTCTGTTGGGTCGCTGTTTCCGAGCTCTGTGCCCAAAGATCTCGGGTCTCTGGGCACGCACCCAGCAGCCAGCTCGCTGCCTTTTGTTCTTCCGTGTCCCACAATAGTTTTCTGCGGCGGCACCGACTTTGAATCTGACCGCCACCAGAGCCATGAAAATCCGGCACCCTGAAGACACGCTGATCTTCCAGGCCGCGTCCTCGGCATATCGAAAAACGGTCGGTCGAGAGGCCCTGGGAGCCGATCCCATTCCCACAAAGAACCAAAGTCAGCCTGTAACTCCAGGTCAAGGTCTTCAAGAGATCTCGGAAAAGGAAAAAAAGAGATATCAAAGATAGAAGTAAAGCTGCTTCCGAAGATGCGAGCAATGGAGTCGTCGTTAGGCGCCAATTTTAGAAGAGTATTGATAATGGCTGGGGTCACCTGTCTTGTAAAGACACTGCCCAGAAAAAGACAAGGGCAAATTGCTTCTGTAGAAAAATTTGTCAAGAGCAATTGTGTTCATGAAGCCATGATCTCATACGTCAAACGACATGGTACTTAATGAATGAATGAATGATAGCAAAGCACTGCTGCCACCAAACAATAAATTTTACAACAAATGGCAGTGGTATTAAACCTGATTCTGATTCTGAATCTGAAATTTAGCATGTAATCCTACTGCCAGAGTTTGTGATCACTCGAGTTGTGTATGATGTTCTCCTCAGGGATGTTCTATCAGTGGGTGTTCAGGTGGCTGTGAGGCCGATCCAGGATCCACATACTGTGGCGTATTGTGGATAAGAGTAAGCGGAGTCAGGGGTTAGTGGTTGGGTCTTTTGGTTTTTTAGTATCTCCGTTCACCACTGCTTAGGTAATGCTAGACCATCAGAGGTAGAACCTTTCAGTAGAAACATTAGACCAAGTTTCAATTCGCCCTCTTACTTATAGAGTAAATCAGCACAGAAGCAAGCCCTTAGACTGTGCTGATAAAGTTGTCTACTTGAGTTAGTTGCATCTGACTCTGTGTTTGACCTATATCCCTCTAAACCATTCTACTCACTGTGTGTGTCTAAGCAAATATTGCAGTTGGACCTACCTCTATGATTTCCTCTGGCAGCTCACTTCATATAAGCACCACCTTTTGTATGGAAGAATAATGTCCTTCAATCCCCTTTAATTCTATCTGCAAGCCCTCCACATTCAGACTCCCCTTTCCTGTCAGCTCAGGCGCCATGGTAACGTGGTGATTAGCGTGTCACTATTATAATTCAGGGCATCAGAGATCGGAGTTCAATTTCAGTGACCTCTTTAAGAATGTTTGTACATTCTTCCTGTGTGGATTCTTCCCCAGGTTCTCTGGTTTCCTCCCACAGTCCAAAAAGAGTACCGGATAGTCAGTTAATTGGTCATTGTAAGTTGCCTTGTGATTGGGCTAGAATTAAATAGGTGGGCTGCTGAGTTACGCAGCTCAAATAGCCGGTATGGTCTGTTCCATGCTCTGTCTCTAAATAAATAAAATAAAGCTCTGACTACCAATGCACCACATGATTTTATTAGCCTCTATAAGGCTAAAGAAATTCATTCTCATCGCTGTGCTAAAGGAATGCCCTTGCATTCTAAGTCTGTGCCCTGTGGTCCTGGACTCCCCCACTATTGGAATCATCTTCTCCACATCACAAACACAGACTAACAATCTCTCAAGTCCTCCAGTCCTAGTAACACCCTTATGAATCTATTCTGCACCTTTTCCAGCTTAATGACAGCCTTCCTATAAATGGCTGACCAATTTTACACACAGAACTTCAACTGCAGTCTCACCAACAGCTTGCACAATTGTAACATGATGTCCCAACTCCCATACTCGGTTACAGGATATAGACTTCGCTGATAAACAGCTTCTTCAGCTGTCTCCTAGAAACTGGTGACCAGCCACACTCTTGCACAACAAAAATCCTTCTGCCAAAGAATTGTTGGGAACAAATGCTTTACAAGGCATTGAACTGACCTCATTTACTGTATTGTGAGCGTTTTTGGGCCCCTCGACTAAGAACAGATTTTGTGGCATTGGAGATAATCCGGAGGAGGTTCACAAAAAATGATCCAGAAAATTAAACAGGAGAAACATTTGATAGCTATATTCACTGGAGTTTAGAAGAATAAGGTGGGAATCTCATTGAAACCCGTGAAATATTGAAATATTGAAAGTTCCAGAGAGAATGGATGTGGAGGGGATATTTCCATAAGTGAGAGTCTAAAACCTAAGATCGCAGCTTCCAAAAAGAAGGATGCTCTTTTAGAACAGAGATGAGGTGGAATTTCTTTAGCCAGGGATGGTGAATCTATTGAATTCAATAGCATTGACGGCCGTGGAGGCTAAGTTACTGGGTATAATTAAAGCAGAGATTAATAGGTTTTTGAATAGTAAGGAAGTCAAAGGTTACAGGGAGAAGGCAAGAGAATGGGGTTGAGAGGGATAATAAATCAGCCATGATCGAATGGCAGAGTAGACTCAAAGGTTCTCTGCCACAGTGAGGAAGGCCACACTTTTAGCCCTTAAGTCAAAGGGGTTGCTGGTCTCTCGATGGCAGGAGGTCCTCCCCAAGGTGCTCCACTCCATCTGCTCCCTGTTATGCACGTCCACCAATGCCACCCCTCATGAGCGCCTCTTTTCTTTTCCCAGGAAGTCTGCCACTGGGACCACCCTACCGGCTTGGCTGACGTCCCCAGGGCCAGTGCTGCTCCGGAAACATGCGAGGAGCAATAAATATTCCCCACTGGTCGAGAGGGTTCACCTATGACATGCGAACCCCCAGTATGCCTACGTGGTCTTACCTGATGGGCGGGAGGACACGGTCTCTGAACGCGACCTGGCGCCTGCAGGAGCAGCAGACCACTACCCCGAACACTCCACGGTAACTACGAACCCTGTACCCAAGGTGACACTGCACACACTGAGCCCTACACAGACTCCTCACGACCCTCCTATACCGGGCGTCTCTTACACGCATATACCAGGTGCCTCGCACACGCATGAGGGATCACTGACGCCTAGTGGGCTGACACCTCCAGTTAGGCCGGAACCAGCTCAACCACCGTCTCCAGTGCAATCACAGCCGGTGCTACGTAGATCGCAGCGACAGATTCGACCACCTGATAGACTTAACCTGTAAATATACTTGCAAGAAACTTCGCCCCATGGGGACTCTCTCTTAAAACAAAGGGGGGGGGGTGAACGTGGTGAACTACATAGCCCTGCCTGGACACGCCCCCCCCCCCCCCGGCTGACTGCTCCTGTGGCTCCTCCCACTGACCCCGGTATAAAGGCGATTGGAGACACAGACCCTTCCTCAGTCTCCAGGATGTTGTGTGGTGGTCACTTGCTGCTTGTGCTTTCTTCCAGCCAATAAAAGCCTACCTTAACCTACGTCTCAGAGTTATTGATGGTGCATCATTCTCAAAGCCCAATTCTACTCATGTATCTTACGTCTTATGGTCTTATTTAATCAAAATAACAGTGAAGGACCAGTGATATACAGTACTTAAAAGTTGGAAAGACGTTTGCCTTGCAGGGAACCTGTAGAGTGGTAGCCTCCTTTGCCTGCTGTTCCTTTCCTCCACAGTGCTGAAGGCTGAGAGTCTAGGATGAGTTTGATGTAGCCCAATTGTCCTGTTATTTGGTTAGGGTCAACCCACGAAACTCTCTTCCTACCTTTTTTTTATTTTTCTGTTATTGCACAACTTATTTTCACCCAACTAGTTAATACATACACACTCACACCTACTGTGATTAAGTTTTTTTCTATATTTATCATGTATTGCATTGTACTGCTGCCAGTAAGTTAACAAATTTCACGACATATGCTGATGATATTCAACCTGATTCTGATTCTGAATCAGGTGGATTGCTAGGTGGTGTGACTTGAAGGGTCAAAATGGACTGTTGGCACAGTATCTCTAATGAATTGACCATGATCACTGGCTACAGCAATGATATCCGCAGATTTCCCGCAGACAGTAATTCCTTTTCATCTCCATTCTAAACGGACACTCTTGTATTGAAGTCTGTGTCCTCAGGTCCTGGACTCTCCCACCACTGGAATCATCCTCTCTACAACCAAATACTGAAAAGTCGACTGTTGATTCCCTTCCATAGATGCTGTCTGTCCTGCTGTCTTCCTCTAGCATTTTGTGTTTGTTGCGCTGGATTTCCAGCATCTGCAGAATCTCTTTTGTTTATGAGTTGAGGTAGTCTGTCGGGTGATGATTAAGTGGATCTCTTTGTCCTGGATGGAGATTAAAAATTAGTTTTTATTTATCACATGTGCATTGAAACATCAAAACATACAGTGATTTTTTTCTTGTTTATGTGTCAATATCCAACACAGTCTGAAGATGTGCAGGGGTCAGCCCACAACTCCTGCTTCTGGTGCCAACAGAATATGACCTTTACTAACATCTTTGGACAGTAGGAGGAAACTGAAGCACCCAGGGGAAACCCACGTGGTCACAGAAGGAAAGTACAACCTCCTTACAGACAGCGGTGGCAATCGAAACCCAATCTTACAGGTGGCGCTGTATAATGTTACACTAACTGCTACGTTACCGTGCTTATGAATTAAGTCTCTTCAAATTTCTTAGCTCATATCGGCATACCACCGGAGAAACCTTCATTCAGTGGTGAGCTGGTCTTCTGTTCTTTGTGCCTATAAAGATTCCGCAGGGCACCAGTCAGCATAATACTATTGCAGCATGGAGCGTTCTGAGTTTGGAGTTCATCTGTAAGGAGGTTTTTATATTCTCCTCGTGAGTGTGTGGCTTTCCTGCAGGTGTTCCAGTTTCCCGTCCAAAACTTCACCAGTTTGTAGGTTAATTGGTCATTGTGAATTGTCCGGTGACTAAGTTGGGGTTAAATAGGTGGATTGTTGGGCGGCATGCATCATTGGGCTGGAAAGGCCCGTCAGGCCTGTATCCCTAAACAAAATAAAGTAAATAACCCTGGAGGAGAAGGAGAGGTTCTTTTGCATTCAACAGGTCTTTCAGAATTCTGCCAGATATATCCCAGCCACCTGAGCCACCTCTGGCTGAGGATGGTGAACTTGCTGGGATGCATGCACGTTGTAAGACCTCTGTATTAGTGGCTCCATCCTGCCAAGGCATGTGCACGATCCGTCTGAGGCAGCGTAGCTGAAAGCGGTTCAGTTTCTTCCCTTAGCTAGCATAGATTGTCCAGACTTGACTGCTTTAGAAGAGAGTGCCATGAACGCAGGCCTGGTACACACACCGCTTGACATTCAAAGTCAGATGGCTGTAGCTCCACCCTCTCGGTTAACTAGCCATGACCGTTGCAGCCTTGGCTGTTGTGTTGCTCATCTTAGCCTTAAGAGATAGAGTGTTTGTGATGGTTGACCCAAGTTAGGTAAAGGACTGTGACCATTGATGGTGGTAGAGGGGAGGGAGTCAGTGTCCTGAGCCATGACATTTTTCTTCTTCAAGCAGATGGTCAGCCAGAGCTCATTGCAGGCAAGGGACAGGTGGTCGATGAGGTGCTGCAGTTGGACTTCGTGTGGAAAGTCAGTGCTGCTTCGTCAGCAAACAGTACAGCACAATACCCTGGCTTAAAAAGGTTAATATCTAACAACAGAATTATCACTAGCCTGGAGCTAAGTTCATTGCAAAACCGCAGCTACTCTCATTCCTTCTGCACCTCCTTTGTTAATGGATGTTTTAATTTAGAAATAAAATCTTATTTTTGTCTTGTTGTTCAATTGATATTGGATATTACAGTCCATTACACAAGACCGAGTATAATGGTGATGATCTTGGTGAGAACGTGCTCAAAATAAAAAGAACAACTAGAGTCATATTTATTTCTATGAGAAATAAAATTAGAGCAAAACCGACTCCATCTTGATGCAAAGTAATCAAAGTGGTCAGAGCATTGCGAAAGTGCAGTGAAGAGGGACATGTCAGTTGGGTTCAAGAATCTAATATTATAAGGGAAGATTTAATTTAAACTTAATTCTAAATATCTTAATTATCAAGTCAAGTTTATTGTCATTTAACTATATGCATGTGTACTGTCAAATGAGACAATGTTTCTCCAAACCTGGATGTAAAGCAGAGTAATACACATAACATACACAATAACTTAGAAAAGTAAGGATAACATCTACAGATGAATTACGCATAAATAAACAAAGTAAAGTGCATAAATTAAATACTGTCAGCTGCAGATTAACTGGTGACACTTCAAATGTGATGCAGCCGTGAGTTCAGAAGCCCAACAGCCTGGGGGAAGAAATTGTTTCTCATCCTGACCGTTCTTGCTTCAATGCATCGGAGTCTCCTGCCTGATAGTTGAAAGTTAAAGAGGATGCTGGATGGATGGATGGATGGGATCCTCTCAGCTGTTCACAATATCATTTAAGATACTCCATAAACCATGCTTTCATTTTCTCCTCCAAGGTACCTCCTTTCATGTCTCGATGTTATACTTAAAAAGTCCTGGAGCAATAAAGCACATATCCCTGCTCACCATGGTGCTCACACAGTCAGTCCCCATTTCCTGCATTCTGTTCATATCCCTCTGAGCTCTGCCCCTCCATGTACCTGTCTACATGCTTATGAAATCATACATTTGTACACAAAAATACAACTGCAGATGCTGTGGATCAAAGAATACGTACATGACGCAGGTCAGGCAGCATCTGTGAGAAAAGAATAGCCAACATTTCGGGCCGAGACCCTTCATCAGGAATGGGGGGGAAGAGAGGGCCGAAGCCCAGTAATAGAGATAGGGGAGGGGGAAGGGCTAGAGGCACCAGGTGGAGAACCAATAAGAGGAAGGATAAAGGGGGGAGGGGATGCATGAAAGAGCTGTAGAGATAAAGGAGCAGAAAGTTGAAAGGGGAGAGGGGCAGAGAGGGACCTAGGATGGGAGGAGGGGGAGGGAATTACCGGAAATTGGAGAATTCAATGTTCATACCACCAGGCTGGAGGCTACCCAGATGGTAGATGAGGTGTTGCTCCTCCAACCTGAGTTTGGCCTCATCATGGCAGTAGAGGAGGCCATGTATGGACATATCTAGATAGGAATGAGAGGCAGAGTTGAAGTGGGTGGCAACCTTGAGGTCCTGTCTATTGTGACGGACGGAGCGTAGGTGCTTGACGAAGTGGTCCCCCAATCTGCGTCGGGTCTCGCCGATGTAGAGGAGGCCACACCGGGAGCACCGGATGCAATAGACAACTCCAGCAGACTCACAGGTGAAGTGTTGCCTCACCTGGAAGGACTGTCTGGGGCCCGGAATGGCGGTAAGGCGGGAGGTGTGGGGACAGGTGTAGCATTTGCACTTACAGGGATAAGTGCCGGGTGGGAGTTCTGTGGGGAGGGACGTGTGGACCAGGTAGTCGGGGAGGGAACGATCCCTGCGAAAAGCTGAGAGGGGTAGGGAGGGAAAGATGTCCTGGGTGGTGGGGTCCAGTTGAAGGTGGCGGAAGTTGTGGAGGATAATGTGTTGGATCCGGAGGCTGGTGGGGTGGTAGGTGAGGACAAGGGGAACCCTCTCCCTGTTGTGGTGACGGGAGGATGGGTTAAGGGCTGAAGTGTGGGAAGTGGAGGAGATGCGGGTGAGGGCATCTTTGATGACGCCAGAAGGGAAACCACGATCCTGAAAGCAAGAGGACATTTGAGATTGACATTTTCATACATTTGTACCTGCTTTCTTTTATTTATTTAGCGATACAGCTCTGAGTAAGCCCTTTGATCCATGCCACTGCAACAACCCCGACAACCCTGACATAACCCTCATCTAATCACGGGACAATTTTCAATGGGAGGTTTAGGGACTGTAGCAACCGAGGAAACATTCCACATTCCACAGGGAGGACATACAGAGACTCCTTACAAACGGCGTCAGAATTGAACTCCAAACTCCAATCCCCGAGCTGTAATAGTGTCACACTAATGACTGCACTACCATGGCTCCAAGCACCTCCTCTGCCAGCTTGTTCCATATACTCACCACCCACTATGTGAGGAACTTGCCTTTTGCGTCCCTTTCAAATATCTGTCCTCACACTTGATACCTGTGCCCCCATATCTTGGGCATAGAGGTTATCAACAGGCTCAGTTATCATTCAGACAGAACATCAGAATCAGGAATAAATATGATCTAAGTGACTTTGACTGTGGAATGATTGCTGGTGCCAGACGGGGGGGTTTGAGTATCTCAGAAACTGCTGATCTCCAGGGATTTTCACACACACACAGAGTTTACAGAGAATGATGCGAAAAGCAAAAAGAAAACATCCAGTGAGTGGCAGTTGCTGTAGACAAAAATGTCTTGTTAATGAGAGAGGTCAGAGAAGATTGGCTCAAGCTGACAGGAGAGTGACAATAACACAAATAACCATGGGTAACAACAGTGGTGTGCAAAGAGCATCTCTGAACACACCACATACTGAATCTTGAAGTGGATGGGCTACCGCAGCAGAAGACTGCATACATACACTCAGTGGCTGCTTTATTAGGTACCTAATAAAGTGGCCACCGAGGGTATAACACAGTGATTGATACTGTACACAGTATTTGATGATGCTCCTGTGCAATGCCTTGAAATAATCACTGTTGAACAAATGAGAAAGCTAGAAATGCTCAAGAAGGTGGCATCTGTGGAGAGAGAAAGTGAATAAATGCTTAAGTCACAGACAATTCAGGTTTCAGCATCTGTGGCTCTTTCTTTGCACTTCACTTTGAGTTATTAATAGCTTGAGGTCTGGGCTGATGAGAGTGAACATTGTGGAGTTTAGAGCAGCGAGTTCTGGACATCAATATTTTCAATATTTCATCTCCTTTTGACATAGAAAGCCATTTCAGTCCATTGAATCTTTGCCAACTCACTATTTATTGTTGGCTGCTCTAACTTCAATTCAATAATTCCAAGAAAACTCCTGGACCTGAGATTTAACACCCCTTTGCAACTGTATTTTTGAGTTCCTGGCTAACAGACTGCAATCAAAACTGATAGGAAGCAACACCACCATGACTATTCTCAACACTGGTGCCCCAGAGTCTTTGTTCTCATCCCCTAATCTACTCCCTGTGCACTCATGACTTTGTGATCAAGTTCAGCTCCATGGGTTGAGAGCTTCAGGTCTTTAGGAATAAACATCATTAAGAATCTGTCCTGGTCTAACCACTTAGTTGACATGTCTAAGAAGGTATTTCTACTTCCTCAGGAAGCTAAAGAAATCTGGCATGTCCCCTTTGACCCTCATCAATTTCTAAAAATGCATCATAGATTGCATCCTATCTGATTATATCATGGCTTGGTATGACATCTGATTTGCCCAGATGGCGAGAAACTGCGCAGAGTTATGCACACAGGTCAGTACATCACAAAATCCAGCCTCCCCTCCATGGATCTGTTGGCCAGAGATCAGTGAACAGGAATGGAGGTGGCCATTTTGTGAGACTGTGCCTGCAGCCACCATTTTGTGAAATGCTTGCAATGGGTTTTTGCTCTTGGATAATTTAATCAGAGCAACGGAATGTAGTTGTAAGGAGTTTTCTACATGACAAGGCACAGAAGACAGCGTGGTCATCCACTGCATCCTAGGAAGACCCCAGTATGCGTCATTTGCAGGTGCCACTGGACCCAATTTCTAAGATCAAGAGAATGGAGTGGCCCCAGTACCACAGCACGTCCACTTTAAAAACTCTCCCAAACAGATTTCTTGTCATTGTCGGACATGATGGGCAACCACCACTAACTCAGTGTATTTCTGTGGTTTGTACGGATGGCAAGCAAAACCAAAATTTCCTCTGCACCTTACTGCAGTTGACAGCGGTTGCTCTGGCTGCATGGTGGTTAGCACAACATCAAAACGGCTTAGGCATTCCAGAGTTCTGCATTCAGACCCCGTGTCCTCTGTGATGTTCTTCCTGTGGGATGTGTGGGATTCCTCCCACATTTCAAAGAAGTACTGTGTAGAAGGTTAATTAGACATTGAAAATTGTCTATGGTTAGGCTAAGTTGGGGGTTGTTGGTGGCACACTCTATCTCTAAATAAATAATAAAGCAATTTACCAATCCTATTTTTTACTGAAGTTCCCTGTAACCTAATTTCTGATTAACTCCATCCAGATTCTTTCACTCAGGGCAATTTACATGGGCAATTTGTTTTCCCCTCCCCCACCATTCTGGTGGTTCTCTGACCCCTTCTGCTCTACCGTCGTGACCCGCCTATCATCTCCCTCCTGTTCCCCGTCTCTTCCCGTTTAATCCCCTGTCCTCATTTCTGTCAGTTATTTGTCAGCTGATTGTCCATTGACAAGTCAGTCGGCAATCTGAAGGTCTCCTAAAATAAAAATTAAACAGAGTTAGCAGTTCATTTCAATGACTGTTTCTGAATGAACTGGTGACCACTGTGAAAGTTCTCTCCCAAAAGGACAAGGCCTCTGAGGAGTTTTAAGGAACTAGGAAAAAGTAATTATGAGGGCTAAAAGAGGCCATCAAAAGCCTTTGGCAATTAGTACTAAGGGGAATCCCAAGGCATTTTATATGTAAGTTAGGAGTAAGTGAGTAATTTGGAAAAGGACAGGCCTACTCAAGGGCAAAGAGGTGGAATTTTGCATGGAGCCAGAGGAAGGGAATGAGGTCTATTATTAATGTTCACCAAGGAGAAGGACGTGGATATTGTTGATATCAGGGAGGTACTGCTGAAATTTTTGGACGTGTCAACATTAAAGAAGAAGGAGGGGTTGGCTGCCTTGAAAAATATTAAGGTAGATAAGTCCCCAGGCTTAATGAGATCAATCTTAAGATACTCGGGGATGCAAAGGTGGAGTTTTCTGGGCCCCTGACAGTGATATTTACATTGTACTTAGCCACAGGTATGGTTTTAGTAGACTGGGGGAAAAGCAATGTCGATCTTTGTTTCAGAAGAGCCAAAGGAGTAAGTGAGGAAAGTATAGGCCAGTGAGACTGACATCGTGGTGAGGGAAATTATTCACAGGGGCAGGAGTTACCTGAATTTGGGGAAAACGTGGAGTTATTAGGAAGAATCATTACTGCTATCCATAAGGAGTTTGCATGTTCTCCCTGTGAATGTTTGGGTGTCCTCTGGGTGCACTGGTTCCCTCCCACATCCAAAAGACATATGTATTAGGGTTAGCAAGGTGTGGAGTGGAGACTGAAGGTTGAGGATGGCCTGTTTCGGGTTTAGAGGACTGTGTATATGTGTAGGGAGAGAGGTATGGGGGTTGTTTTGGTGTTTGGTATGTTCCTTTTAGAGATCATTAGACTATACGGCAAAGGAGCTGAGTTAGACTGTTTGCCTATTGGATCAGCTCCACTATTTTATCATGGCTGATCCATTTCTCTCTCAGCCCCAGCCTCCTGCCTTCTTCCTGTATTTTTCCATGCTCTGACTAATCAAGAATCTATCAACCTCTGCTTTAAATATACCCAATGGCTTGGCCTCCACGAAGGCCAGAGGCAATAAATTCCAGATTCACCTCTCTCTGGTTAAAGAAATTCCTCCTCATCTCTGTTCCTAGTGGACATCCGTCTATTCTGAGGCTGTGTCCTCTTGTCTTAGATTCCACACCACCCCCCCACCCCCACAATAGGAAACTTCCTCTGCAATCTACTCAGTCAAGGCATTTCAGCATTCGGTAAGGTTTCAATGAGATTCCCCCACGCCCATTCTTATGAATGAGTGAGTACAGGCCCAGAGGCTATTTTGTTGTGTTCTGTGTTGGGCTCTGTGGACATGTTATATTGGCACTGGACTGCATGGCACTTGCAATCTGCTCCCATCACATCCTTAGATGCATTGGTTGTTGACGCTAACAATGCATTTCATTGTATGTTTTGATATAATGTACCTGTACATACAATAAATAAATCTGAATCTTGAATCTAGGCATGCTATATTGGTACCAGAATGTTAATACCTATGGGCTGCCCTAGCAAATCCTTGGACTGTTAGTCATTGATGTAAGTGGTGCATTTCACTCCATGTTTCAAAATTTTGATGTACATGTAATAAATAATGCTGATCTAATCCGGCTTATCTGTGTTGGGAGGTTCTGTCTCATAAGCTGAATCAGACTTTTGATGAGATAATGCAGGTGATTAATGAGGGAAAGGTGATGTCATTTGTCTACATGGACTTCTTTGAGGCATTTGACAATATCCGTTACAGTCCAGGAGATTAGGGCAGGTGAGGTGGATTAGGAAAGTAAGTTTAGTTCAGAAAGACTATGAAATGCAGAAGGAGATGGGCAGGTGAGATGGAGAGGGACATGGGCAGGTGGATTGGAGAGAGAGATGGGCAGGTGGATTAGAGAGGGTGATGGGCAGGTGATATGGAGAAGGTGATGGGCAGGTGGATTGGAGAGGGTGATGGGCAGGTGAGATGGAGAGGGAGATGAACAGGTGAGATGGTGAAGGAGATGGGCAGGTGAGATGGTGAAGGAGATGGGCATGCGAGATGGACAGTGAGTTGTATTAGGACAGGTGAGCTGAATTAGGACAGCTGAGTTAGTCCAGAATATTAGGACATGTGAGATGGGTAAGTGAGACAGACAGGCGAGCTGGTCTGGAAGATGCTTACACTGAAATGTGTCATTTTCATCAAATCATATCAGCAAGGACTGTGCTGGGCAGCCTACAAGTGCCAGCACACTTCTGGTGTGGGCAACTGACTGGCATGTCTTTGGAAGGCGGGAGGAAAGTGAAGCACTTGGAGAAAACCCATGCAGTCACGGGCAGAACATAAAAACTCCTTACAGAGTGGTGGAAATTGAACCCTGATCTTAACAGCTGGCACTGGAAAGCACTGGTGCTACCTGCTACATTACCTAATTATTTACTTACCCTTGATACCTGCTGGTGTTTAGGGCAGCAGTGAAGGTCCTCCATTTCTGTCTTGGTCTTGGTGGTGTTCAGGGCAATTGCTGTATTGGTCGATTCATTCTCTGCAATTGTAACAGTATTTTGCCATCTGTTTTCTTTTTACAGTCTCAATGTATTTATGTACAGTATTATCTCTCTGGCTGGTGTGCAAACAAAACTGTTTCTATGTATCTCCATACACGTGAACACAATAAACCAGTTACCAATATGGTCAACAGCTGAGAGGTCAACATTGGTCCTTGTGGGATGCCAGAGTTCACATCTGTTCGTTTCCCCAGGTCGTTTGTCATCCAGGTTCCTTGGAAAGTAAGGTAAGGCGGGGTCACTAACCTTTTTTGCACCGCGGACTGGTTTAATATTGACAATATTCTTGCAGACCGGCCGATTGGGGTGGGGGGGTTGTTAATCATAACTGGAATATAGCTGATAAGTCAACTGTAAGTGGCTAATACTTATAAGTGGCTAATACACATGATTTTGTTTCTAAAAGGGTTTATCTAAAAAATTTAATATTAAACACACAGCGCATATTTTCCTCGCATGAATATAATGATAACTCAATCATAAGTCACTTATAAGTCAATAGCACCAGAACATTTTAAGTAATATTTGGATATTAAACACAGCGCATATTTTCCTCGTATGAACATATAAAATCTTTGCAACACACCAATATCGCTGAATCAGTGGGAGCCTGCAACAAGAGGGTCCCATCGAGGGGTGATGGGAGACAACGATACTAGAAGGGGGTTCCTTATGTCCCGTCTATTCCACAATTTTGTTTTTGTGGTTCTCAGCACTTGCTTCTCTCCTGCTTACTCATGTTTTCTCCACTGAAAAAACTCAATGGGTTTGTCTTTACGTGCAGGGTGTTTGGACTCAAGTTTCCAAAGCAGTTTTGAGGGCTTCATTGCCTCATTAGACAGCCTCCTGGCCCGAACACCAGCCTCTGCCCGCCCGCTGCCAGACACCTCGGCCAGGTGTGGCTGGTCGTGGGTGGGGTGAGAGGACAAGGTAAGGGCCGGAGGTCCCCTTGCTCGGGCCGCGGCAGTCGCAGTCCGGAGAGCGAGGAGAAGTGTGACAGGGCGCGCGTCCGCCCCCCCCCCCCCCCCCACCCCTTGTAGGTAGGATTTATTGGCCGACAAAAGTTTGACTCAAGGGATGACTTTCAGTAGATCGCAGTGAGGTAGCTGTTCTGCTACTTAGGAAACCCTGAGCCCGAATTAGGTCGTCTGCAAATATTTTAGCACTAGGTTCCCCACGAACATTTGGTGTGCTAAACAGGTTCAGAGCGCATCTGTCCACACTCCAGGCCAGTAGCAGCGGCACTTCTTGCCGGCCGCGCGATACGGCCGATTATCCGAGGGCAACCAGTGATCCCTGGGGCGAGGGTATCACTGTGTATAGGCGACTGATGACCTCGCGTGTGTTCAAGTTCAACAGTGGGAGTGACAGGGAATGAAGAAAAGTTCAGCTGACTCATATCGTTTCATATCGCAAAATCATATCATTTCCTCGTGGCCCGGTAGCACATGCTTTGCGGCCCGATACCAGTTCGCGACCCAGTGTTTGGGGACCACTGAGGTAAGGCTCACAAATAGACCTTCAACCCAATGCAGAAACCTGTTGGAGCAGTGTGAGGAAGATTCAAGATTAAGTTCATTTATCACGCATACATTGAAAAATACATTAAAAGTGTTGTTTGCATCAACAACCAACACACCTGAGGGTATGCTGGGAGGCAGCCTGCAAATATCTGGTGACAGTGTAACATGTCCAGAATGTAAGGCAGAACAGCACAGAACACAACAAGCAATAAAACAAGCAGCAAAAATAAGCAATATCCTTTAACATCAGGGTGGCCCTCCAGTGGACACAGTCTTGAGCCTGTAGACAGCAGTGTTGACCTCCCAGTGGAAACTCGTGGAAAATAAATCCTTCCTGAATACATTACCTCAGTCTGATCATTTACTTATCAGTACCTTGTCTCTCCTTCACTTCTGGCCATTTCTGATCATTACCATAACACTAATTAGCCAGAGAGAGAGTTGATAGAAGTGAATAACTGTGATCCTTACCAATTGGAAGCTTTTTTTATCCTACTGTTTTAATTACTTTTTAATTGAAAGTCTCATTTAAAAAGCACTAAAGAATGCTCTAATAGCTTTTCTTCAAGTGAATGCTCCAGGCCATTCCTACGAAGGTACTGTCTTGCGTTGAACAGCTGTAGCTCCTCTGTATTGTGGGGTGGAACAGTGGCGAAGCGCTGCTTCCCATTCGATTCAGACCTCTAGCCAGAAGGCAAGGCCTCTGAATATAAGGACATCCCTTTAGAACAGAAATGAGGAGAAATTTCTTTAGGCAAAGGGTGACAAATCTGTGTTCATTGAGCATAGGTGGCTATGGAGGTCAAGTCATTGTGTATACTTAAAGCAGAAGATGATAGATTCTTGATTACTAAAGACATTGAAGGTTTTTAGACTGATTAGGAGGAATGGGCAAAAAAGTAACAAGTGAAATACAATGTTGGAAAATGCATGATCATGCACTTTACTAGAAGAAATAAATGAGCAGATTATTAATTTATAAACAGGGAAAAGTATCCAAAAAAGATGAGATGCAAAGGGACTCGTGAGTCCTTGTGCAGAACTCCCTAAAGGTTAACTTGCAGGTTGAGTCAATGATGAGGAAGGTAAATGCAATTTTAGCATTCATTTCAAGAAGTCTAGGACATAAGAGCAGGGATGTGATGCTGAGGTTTTGTAAGACAATCGTGAGGCCTCACCTGGAGAATAGTGAACAAATTTGGGCTCCTTATCTAAGAAAAGAGTATTTTGAAAAGTTTTGGGCTCTTCATCTCAGAAAAGATGTGCTGGCATTGGAAAGAGTCCAGAGGAGGTTCACAAGGATGATTCTGGGAATGAAGGGGTTAACATATGGGGAACGTTTGATAGCTCTGGGTCTGTACTTGCTGGAATTTAAAAGGATGATGGAGGATTTCTCTGAATCCTTTCAAGTGTAAAAAGCCCTAGACAGAGTAGATGTGGAAAGGATGTTTCCCATGATGGGGGAGTCTAGGACAAGAGGGTACAGCCTCAAGGTAGAGGGGTGTCCATTTAAAACAGAGATGCTGAGAATTCTCTTTTGAAACATTGTGGTGAGTTTGTTGAATTTATCACCACAGGCAGCTGTGGAGGCCAGGTCATTGGGTGTATTTAAGGTGGAGATTGATAGGCTCTTGATTGGCCACAGCATCAAAAGTTACGGGGAGGAGGCTGGGGAGTGGTGCTGAAGAGGGGAAGAAGTAGGATCAACCATGATTGAATCAGCCATGTTCAAATGGCAGAGCAGATTCAATGGGCCAAATGGCCTAATTTTGCTCCTGTGCATTGTCTTATTGTCTCTGGTGCTGTATATACTGATATGGCACATTCTCTCGATGTTGAAGTAGTTTCCCCCAGATGTTCCCACATTCCAAAAGCATGCAGGTAATTCAACCAGTTATCATAAAAATTGCCCTATTGTAGATACGTATCAGGAGAATTATGAGCAGGTAATTCACGAGCATAGACAAAGGGTACATCACAGGGATGGAATTGATGGACTGAATGGCCTCTTGTGCATTGTATAAAAATTTGGAAAATCCTGAGTAACACACACAAAATTCTAGTTGAACGATGGCCTGTGGCCATCAAACTTTACAGCTCCTCCCTCGGAGTGTCAGACACCCTGAACCAATAGGCTGGTCCTGGACTTATTTCCACTTGGCATGATTAACTTATTATTATTTAATTATTTATGGTTTTATATTGCTATATTTCTACACTATTCTTGGTTGGCGAGGCTGTAACAAAACACAATTTCCCTTGGGATCAATAAAGTATGTCTGTCTGTCTGTCTGTCTGTCAGGCAACGTTTATGGAAAGAAATGAACAGTTGATGTTTTAGGCTGAATCCCTATATCAGGACACTTCAAATATCTTCTTGTGTCCATGACAAAAGATGCTCTGATTGGACTGTAGATGATCAAAAGGCTATTTGACATATCATGCCCAAACTAGACCTTGCAGAATTACATTCAGTTCTACAGCCTCTGATGTGTTTACAATACTAAAAGTTACTTACCCTCCTCCATCACTTACACTATCCTTTCATGAAAAATATTACTCCAAACAAAATCACCTCTCCTCTACTTGTAATGGCATTGTAGTTGTAACAGCAAAGAAAAGTAGTGTCACCTCCATGTTGGACATATTTATTCTGAGATCTTTGTTTGAAAGGTCGTCTCACATGTCTCTGTCTCCACCCCATCAGCAGGTTTATAACTATCTCCACTAGAGGCTGAACAGCTTGTACTTGGGAGAAGATGGGCAAATCTGGATTGTTTTCTTGAGAGTGTTGGAAATTGAGAACCATCCTGATAGAAATAAATAAAATATTTAAAAATAAAAATATAGATTCAAGAATCATTTATTATCAAATAATGTACGAACTATGCAACCTTGAGATTTGCTTGCTCACAGGTAGCCTCAAAACAAGAAACCCCATCATCGAGTCTCACCTATCACTTGCAGGCTTGTACTCATTCCCCTCCCCATTCCTATTAATGAAAAAGAATAAAAGACCAACACTCAATGTACAAGATAAAGAAAACAATACAAATAACGCAAACAAATGAAGTGAACAACAGCATTCTGAACCAAAACTGAGCCCGCAGATCCAAACACTGGATCAGCCCAGAGTAGGTCTGTATGGACATGGTGAGCCAAGGGCCGTTGTGTTAATTTTCTAATTTATCGAGATACGGCATGGAATAGGCCTTTCCAGCCCTTCAAGTGGCATTGCTCAGCAAACCCCAATTTAGCCCTACCCCAATCACCAGCCACGGGACCAGTTACAATCACTAACTAATCAACCAGCCGGTATCTCTTTGGATTGTGGGAGGAAATCAGAACACCCGGAGAAAACCCACACGATCACAGGGAGAATGTACAAACTCCTTACAGACAGTGGTGGGAATTGAACCTGAATCGCTGATGCTGTAAAGCATCGTGCTAACCAGTACACTTGCTCTGTGTTGTCCAGCTTTGCTTTGTGAGTAGAATCGATGGGCTGACTGGCCTTACTCTATGCCTTCATTGAGCTCTGGCAGAATCTTTGTCAATATCCTCTGCACTTCTTATGAAGATAATATTTCTTTCTTAATGCAGCCAAATTGTTGGCATTACTGCAGTCAATTTATAAATTCCTGGTGGAACCTTTTGCTTCTACTTCTTCTTATTTATTATTCCAAGCAACACCTAAGAGGGATGTATAATCATGAGATATCCAACCAGTTTTAACAGGGAGGACTGATTTCCCTTGTGTTAATTGGTAATAGGATTAAAGGAAAATTGAGAGAATATTATTTCACTTTGAGTGATGGAGTTCTGGAACCGATTGCCTCGAGACAGAGACTCTCACCACACAGGACTTTAATATGTTTCAGCATTTTTGACTTACAAAAGTCTTCTGGTTCATTTAGTGTTCTCTTTCTGAGATTCTGACCTGTCAAGTTTAACTCCCCTATGAGCTTCAGTCCTCTGTTTCTTCCTCCTATCCCTTCCAGCTTTTCACTTCATCCCCGTCCCACCCACCAAACAGTATGAACATTGATTTCTCCAACTTCTGCTATCTACTCCCCTCGTTCGCATTCCACAAGCCACTGTACCCCTTCTCCTTCCCATCTTGAACACTCTCCATAACCCATACATTCCTCCCTCTGACTCTCTTCCCGAGCTCATTCCCTTTATTCTACGGTCCTTTTCCTTCCCCGAATAGATTCCATCTTTTTCTGCCCTTTGTCAATTCCTTCTATCATCTCCCAGCTTCTTACGTCATCGATGCTCTCCCTCCCTCACCTCCTGATTACCCCGCTAATCTGAATCTACCTATACCCACCAGCTCTTGCTCCATCTCCCCCTGAAGGGCTGGCACTAAGCTGTAATGTTCTATGTTACAGAATATGGACATTGGAACATACACTGCAGGAACTGACCTACAGCTCACAATATCTGTGCCAATACAATGCTGAATTAAAGTAAATCCCCCCAGCCTGCACATTATCCATATCCCTCCATTCTCTGCATAGTCATGTGTCTAATTAAAAGCCTCCTTACAGCCACAATTATTTCTGTTCCAATGCTCACCCTGACAGCTCATTCCTGACACCCACCACTCCGTGTAAAAAAAATGCTCTGGACATTTCCTTTGAACATACTCCCTGTCATGTTAAATACATGCCCTTGGGTATCAGATACTGGCTCTCTGCTCTTTCTGTGCCTCTCATAATCTCATAAACCTCTATCAGATCTCCTCTCAGCCTCGGCTGCTACAGGGAAAACAACCCAGGTTTGTCCAACCTATTTTCCTAGACCATGCTGTCTAATCCAGGGTCTTCTACACTCTCTCCAGAGCCTTGGCAGCCTTCCAACAATGGGGTGACCAGAATGGAATGCATACTCCATATGCAGCCTAACTCAAATTTTGTAAAGCTGCAACATAACTTCTCAGATCTTGAACTCAGTTCCTCGACTAATAAGGACAAGTATACCATGACATTTTCACTACTTTCAGGGAGCTATGGACTCGAACCATACGATATAGGAGCAGAATTTAGCTATTTGACCCATCACGTCTGTTCTGCCATTTCATAATGGCTGATTTATTATTCCTATCAACCCCAATCTTTTACCTTCTCCCCATAACCTTTGACAACCTGATTAATCAAGAACCTATCAAGTTCTGCCTTAAGTATACCCAATGACTTGGCATACTTGGCTATCTGAGGCAATAAATTCCACAGATTCACCACCCTCTGGCTAAATAAATTTCTCTTCATCTTTTTAAATGGACATCCCTCTGTTCTGAGGCTGTGCCCTCTTGCCCTAGACTCCCCCACTGTAGGTAAAAACCTCTCCACATTGACTCTGTCTCGGCCTTTTAATATTCAAAAGGTTTCAGTGAGTTCCCCCTTCATTCTTCTAAACTCCAGTGAGCACAGGTCCAGAGTCATCATACACTCCTCATATGTTAACCCTTTCATTCCTGGGATGATTATCTTGAACTGCTTCTGAATCCTGTCCATCGCCAGCTCATCTTTTCTTAGATTAAAACTGCTCACAATGCACCAACTGCAGTCTGACCAATGCCTTAGAAAGCCTCAGCAATGTACCCTTGCTTTTGCATTCTAGTCCTTTCAAATGTTAATATTCATCTGTGCATCAAAGGGTTTTTCCATTAAAGATATACTGTCTCCACATATCAATCAAATCTCCACTCAGTCTGCAATACTCTGGAGATTCCTTAACCACCCCTTAAAGCTTTTCTATCCCCTGTGGGAACCTTGTTCCTAGTCAATTTTCCCCTTAGTCAAATCTGATGACCCAAATTCCAGGATAATTTATGCATAAATTCAAAGTCAACTTCAAGTTTGATTGCTGTTCAACCATACGTAAATATCCATGAATACAGCGAAATGAAACGGCATTACTTCAGGGCCAAAAAGCAAACTACAGTACCGACAGCCATACACAGTACAAGGCACATATAAGATAACAATCATATATCAGATATCAGTAAAATAGTCACACCGAGTCCATGAATTTGGCTACAATCTGCTTTCAAACACAATACAGTTTGTCTCCAGCTGAACGAACACTAGGGGGCAGCACGAACTCTAGCTCAGACGCCGCGCCGCACCCACCACCTCCGGTGGAGCACATCGACTCTGATGCCTCTCTCCTGGGCAGCTGTAAACAGGTGATGTCATGGCTTGAGGCCTACTCCTCACTACAACCGAGACCACAGAGCTTCACGCCGTCCTCCAGCAAATCAGTGCATCAGACCGGCAGCATTCTATATTAACAATGTCCAGGTGGTTGTGATCTTAAGAAACGCAACAATGATGATCACTCATTGTTATACTGCACGCCTCCTTTGTGCACCAATTCCTCTGTGATGCAGGCAGCAGCTTGATCCGCACTCAGTCCAGCGTCCAACTCCACCATTTACTAACAACATGGCACGTGTTGTTATTGCCATGTACAATGAGATAGAGTGAACAACTTTGTTGTTGGTCATCCAGATGTATTCCATGTACTGAGATAGTAAGTAGGCAAAGCAGATTGCAGATTATATTGTTAAAATTACAGAAAAAATTCAGTACAGGCAGATAATGAGGAGCAAGCGCCTTATTGACGTAAGTTGAGATGTCTATCATTTTCATAGAAGAGATTCATAAAAGAGTCTTATAACAACTCCCTTATAAAAGCTCTCCTTGAATCTAGCAAAGTGTGTTTTTCAAGCTTTTGTTTCTTCTGCCTTTTGGGAGGGAAGAGAAGAGAAAATGACTGGAGAAAGTAGGGCTCCTTTTTGAAGCATCATAAGGTGATGAATCATAACTTCAGATCCACATTCTCGACTCCTGAGTATGGTAGTCTTTCAAACTCATGTTTGTCAAGCTATGACGTAAACTTGTTCAAAGACTCTGCTTCTATGTCTTTTGAGGATCAGGGTTCAACAGGTTGAGAGGAAACTTCATTCCTGTCTTAAATGGCTGCCTTTTATTTTTAAACTGTAAGCACTATTTTTTGATTCTCTCACAAGAAGTAACATTCTTTCCACATGCACAATGTCAAGACCACACTGTATATTATCATTTAAGTCAGTCTTCATTTATGTAAACCAGTAGTTTCCAACCTGGGGCCATGGCCCTCTTTAAGGAATAAAAAAGGTTGGGAACCTTTTAAGGTTGTTAAAAACCAAGGCAACTAACATCTCCTCAGAAGGCAACTCATCCATGAAGATTGGAACAGCAAGCAAGCAGGTCAGGCATTGGAAATCTTTTCTTCTTGTAGATCTTGGGTGGGAGGTACAAATGAACAGTGTGGGGTAAGGGAACTATGAGCTTTACTACTTGCATTTTGAATTACATTTATTAATTTACTAATAGTTTAATATTTTGCTTTATGTGCTGTTTGTGATATATGTTGAGTGGGTGCACCATAGTCCTGATGAACATTGTTTCATTTGACTGCATGTATGTACAGTCAAATGACAATAAACTTGAACTTAAACGTGAGGTTGGCGGTAGTGAATGGGAGATCCCAGAGTCTATGAGTTTGGTCATGAGACAATGGCCTGATGTTCTGGAGTGCAGGTCAGGCATCATCTTCAGAAGGAAATGAACTATCAACATTTAGGGTACAGACCCTTCATCAGGAGTGGTCTGGTCCAGAACTGGTCTGGATGAAGTGTCTTGCCCCCGAATGGTGACTGTCCATTTCCCTATGCAGATATTTATAAAGCTTCTCCAAATTGCTTCAGTGTATTAAAATGCATCTATCCTTCATTCACTGTAATTATTTAGAGAATGTATCCTATTCTTATCAGGTGCTGTTGTTTCTTTTTTTGATCTTTAAATGGACTGTTTGCAGAGCAAATTTGTATGTTTGCATTTGTATGTTTTCACTGAGTTCCCACTCACCTCATCTCCAGCTCAATCGCTGATGTATTACTGGCAAAAGAAACAAGGTATTTATTTCTGCAGTCACAAACCAGAGAAAATCTGCAGATGCTGGAAATCCGAGCAACACACACAAAACGCTGGAGGAACTCGGCAGACCAGGCAGCATCTACGGAAAAGAGCACAGTAGACATTTCGGGCCAAGACTCTTTGACAGGACTGGAGAAATAAAGCTGAGGAGTAGATTGAAAAGATGGGGGAAGGACAGAGAGCCACACAAGATGATAGGTGAAACCTGAAGGGGGAGGGATGAAGTGAAGAGCTGGGAAGTTGATTGGTGAAAGAGACAGAAGGCCGTGGAAGAAAGAAAATGGGGGAGGAGCACCAGACGGAGGCAATGGGTGGGCAAAGAGATAAGGTGAGAGAGGGAAAGGGGGATGGGAAATGGTGAAGGGGAGATAGGGGGCATTACAGAAGTTTCAGAAGACGTTCATTCCATCAGGTTGGAGGCTATCCAAGCAGAATATGTGTTGTTCCTCCAACTTAAGTGTGGTCTCATCACGGCAGTGGAGGGGACCATGGATAGACATATCGGAATGGGAATATGAAGTGGAATTAAAATGGGTGACCACTGGGAGATCCCGCATTTTCTGGCAGACAGAGCATAGGTGCTCAGCAAAGCAGTCTCCCAATCTATGCCAGGTCTCATCGATATACAGGAGGCCACACTGGGAGCAACAGACACAATAGATGACCCCAACAGACTCACAGGTGAAGTGTTGCCTCACCTAGAAGGACTGAATGGCAGTGAGGGGGGAAGTATAGGGGCAGATGTAGCACTTGCTCTGCTTGCAAGGCTAAGTGCCAGGAGGGAGATCAGTGGGGATGGGCAAATGGACAAGAGAATCACATAGAATCCCTGTGGAAAGCAGAAAGTGGAAGGGGTAGGGAAAGGTGTGCTAGGTGGTTGAATCCTGTTGGAGATGGCAGGAGTTTTGGAGAATTATGTGATGGAGTCAGAAGCTGGTAGGATGGACTTGGAGGCTGAGGACAAGGGGAACCCTATCTCTGGTAGGGTGATGGGAGGATGGGGTAAGAGCAGACGTGTATGAAATGGAAGAAATTCAGTTGAGGGCAGCGTTGATTATGGAGGAAGGAACGCCCCTTTCTTTGAAGGAGGAGTACATCTCTTTCATTCTAGAATGAGAAGCTTCATCCTGACAGCAGATGCGACAGAGCCGGAGGAATTGAGAGAAGGGGATGGCATTTTTATAAGTAAAAAAGTGGGAAGAGGTATAGTCCAGGTCACTGTGAGAGTCCAGGGATTTATAATAGATGTCCGTGGGTAAGCAGATATCCAGAGATAGTGATAGTGACATTGAGAAAGGGGAGGGAGGTGTCGATCTCCCACCTCTCCAATGACCACCTCAATGGTCTGTCACAATCAATGGGAGATATTGAAACAGTGAATGAATCACTCCCCTGTCAGCTTCTTACTTCATCCCTTCTTCCCCCTCACTTGGTCTCACATATCACCTGCCAGTTTGTACTCCTTCCCTTCTCCCCACCATACCATCTTTCACCTCCCCGTCATCTTCTTATTCTGGCTTCATCGCCCCTTCCTTTCCAATCTTGATGAAAGGCCTCAGCCCGAAGCATCGACTATTTATTCCCCTGCATGGATGCTGCCTGACATGCTGAGTTCCTACAGATACTTGTATGTGTTGCTCTAATGTTGTTCTTTGCTCTAGAGATGATCCCTGAAAAAACCTTTTTAATTATTTCCTTGAGGGAAAGTAAAATTAAAACCTTTCCTTGTTGTTTTTTTGTGTGGGCAAGGGCAATTACAACAGAATAAGAAGGACCTTGACCATACTAATAAACTAATCAGGAAGCATTGTCCTGCATAATTATTACTTTAATCAGCAAAAATTAAGCCAATCAATTTTCTTTGATTTTCACACTGAGATCCAATTATCTGCATGAAATCAAAGCAAAAAAGAATCTCTTCCCTTGAAGCTTATAAATCTCTCTAAAGCACTCTGTCTAGGATGAAGGTGTCACTGGTTATGCCCATCCCTGGCAGTAGATCCTCCAAGAGGACTACAACCTTGTCATTGGGTTTGGAGGCTTACATGCCTCAAGGACCCAGAGAGCTATGTTGACCTTCTGCTTTGACTCTTGGTAGGGTCACCCATGCCCAGCAGGTCAAAGGGAAAAAGCCACACTGGTCCTCCAGGTCCAGGGGATCAGCTCAGGGCTAATAACCTGACTGATCAAAAAAATTGTTATGGAAACAGCAATGATAGTTTCATTGCTGTCCCAAATTCCAGTGGCATAACAGGCACTAATTTTTCCTAGTTGTGGATGTAGCAATGAGCCACTCCCTTTAAGTCAATAAAGTTTTGAGTAAAAGAAGGGTTGTATTGCATAAGGTCATAAAGAGAGCTTTTGGCACATTGCCCTTCATATATCAGAGTAATAAATACAGGAGCTGGGATGGTAGGACAAACCAGTGTACTGCTTGTATAGTGAATGGTGGAGTATTGAGTTGTGTAATAGAACAGAGGGATCAGGAAATACAGATCCATAATTCCTTGAAAGTAGCATCACAGATAGGTAGGAACATCAAGAGAGTTTTTGGCACATTGGCCTGCATAAATCAGAGCAGTGAGTACAGAAATTGGGATGTTGAAGTTGATTAAGACATTGGTAAGGCTGAATTTGGAATATTTTGTTTAGTTCTGGTCATCTACTTACAGCAGAGATATCAGTAAGTGAGAAAGAGTGCAGCAAAAATGTTCCTGGAATTAGAAAACCTGAGTTATAGGGAAAGGTTCAATAGGTTAGGACTTTATTCCTGGATGTGTAGGAGAATGAGGGGAGACTTGATAGAAGTACAAAATTTTAAGGGGTATAGACAGGGTAAATGCAAGCAGGCTTTTCCCACTGAGGTTGGGTGAGACTAGAACTAGAGGTCATGGGTTAAGGGTTGGAATTAAAATGTTTAAGGGGAGCTTGTGAGGAGATTTTCTTCATTTTGGGTGTGATGTGAGTGAGGAACAAGCTGTCAGCTGATGTGTTGGATGCAGATTCAATTTGAACACATAAGAGAAGTTTGGATAAGTACCTGGATGAGTGGGATATGGAGGGCTGTCGTCCAGGTGCAGGTCAATGGGACTAGGCAGAATTACTCAAACAAGAGAAAACCTGCAGATGCTGGAAATTCGAGCAACACACACAAAATGCTGGAGGAACTCAGCAGGCCAGGCAGTGTCTAGGAAAAGAGTACAGTCAAGGGGTTTCAGCCCGAAATGTTGACTGTACTCTTTTTCTGGATGCTGCCTGGCTTGCTGAGTTCCTCCAGCATTTTGTGTGCGTTGTTAGGCAGAATAACTGTTTGAAATGGACTAGAAGGGCAGAAGATGTTCCGACAGTGTTGTTCCAGTATTTATAGCCAGTGGCAACGTAGAAATGGTGATATCTTTCTGAGTCAGGGTGTGTGACTTGGAATGGAACCAGCACACGGTGACACTTCCTGTGCTGAATGGAATAGGGAGGTATGGTTGGAGTAGGCGGTTACTTGAGGTTGTCACAGAGAGGATGTTAGGGGAAGTAGTGGGGATGAACTCCCACTACCTCTTTAATGCTCCCAGTCATGTGCATCTCAAATAGCCTCTGACAAGCAAATCCAGCTCCTGGCCTTCATGGGTGCCGCCTGGCCGAAATGTTTTTCACTTTCAGGGGAAGGGGTTTACTGACACCTTAAAAGCAGCCATTTTGGGAAGATAAGGCTCATCAGCCGCGATTGGCAGCTCATCAGAGCAGAAACTCAGATCTCAAAACTCCTCTTCCTTGCAGCAATACACTCTCATGAGGAAGAATTTAGGGGAAAACCCTGAAGAAAAATCTGGAGATGGAACTCCAAAGTGTTTAGTGAAATTCCATCCCTAAGTTATCAAATGTCCATTGTCAACCCCCACCAATGAAGGGCCTCAATGTTGGAGCAGATTGGGAGAGCATTTGCAGGGATTTTATAGAGGGTCCACACTGTACAATACTGAAGGGAATGAGTGTTATACGATACAAGAACCAAGAGGATAAGGAATGGGGAACTTGGGACTTTATTGTCCAGAAAAGGAATGGAAGACAGATCTTTAGGGTCATGTCAGAATAGACAAAGAGAAGGTAATACCTGTGAGAAAAGACAAAAGAGTCAGCAGACAGACAGAATTAATGGAACAAAAATCATAATCTCTGGCAAATCATAAATATGAGAAATTCTGTAGATGCTAGAAATCCAGAGCAACACACAGAAACACTGGAGGAACTCAGCAGGTCAGGCAGCACCTATGGAAATAAGCAAACAGTCAACATTTCTGGCCGAAACCCTTCTTCAGGACTGGAAAGGAAGGGGAGGAAGGGGTAATAGCCAGAATAAGAAGGATGACAAGCTAGAAGGTGATAGGTGAAGCCAGGTGAGTGATGGGGTGGGGATGAAGCAAGAAGCTGGGAGGTAATAAGTGGGAAAGGTAAAGGGCTGGAGAAGAAGAAATCTGAAAAGACAGGAGAGTGGACAATGGGAGAAAGGGAAGGAGGAGGGGACCCAGAGAGAGATCATAAGCAGGTGAGAAGGTCAGAGTGGGGAATGGAGGAGGGTGGGGTGGGAATTTGGAATGTCACCAAAGATTCTTGCAAAGTTCTGCAGTTGTACAGCAGAGAAAATTTTGTCTGATTGCATCAGAGCCGAGTGTGGAGCCCCAAGATGGAGAAAGTGGCTACAGAGGATTGTAGCCTCCACCAATGCCAGCACAGGCACATGCCTCCTCACCATTGAGGACATTTTCAGGAGGCAGTGCCTGAAGAAGGCCGCACCCATCGTTAAGATCCTCACCGTCTGGGACATGCCCTCTTCAGATTACTATCGGGGGAGGTACAGGAGCCTAAATTAACAAATTTCACATCACATGCTGGTGATAATAAACCTGATTCTGAAGATCCACACTCAATAATTCAAGAACGGCTAAATCCTCTCCACCATCGGATTTCTGAACTATCCCTGAACCCATGAACACTGCCTCATTAGTCATATTTTGCAGTATTTATTAATTTTGTAAGTTATAGTGATCTTATGTCCTTGCCTTGTACTGGTGCTACAGAAAAACAAATTTCATGTCTTGTAAGACACTGATAATAAATCTAATTCTGTTTTTGATTCTGAAGTGTTCTATGTTCTAATTGCATTGGTTCAACTTCCTACACCCACACAGAATTCAAAAATACATTACATTTTCACCACTATTCACCTTGTTGTCACCTTTACACAGTTCAACTCTCACTATGCCTTTTCTAGATCTCTCTAACTCTGTCACCAGTGACACGCATCCTATACTGAGTTCCCTCTAGGAGCAGAGGGGCTACAACAGTTCAACTAGGTGACTCCACACCATGTTCTTTGGGGATGGTCTTGGTAGTGATACCAGTGTGCCATGGTAGTGTAGCAGGTAATGCAATACTATTACAGCTCGAGGCATCTGAACGCAGACTTCAGTTCCAGCATCCTCTGTAAGAAATTTGTACGTCCTTGCCATGAGCTCGTGGGTTTCCTCCAGCTGCTCTGCATTCTTCCCACAGTCCAAAGATGTACTGGTTAGTAGGTTAATTAGTCATTGTAAATTGTCCTCTGATTAACCTAGGGTTTAATAGGTGGGTTGCTGGGCAGTACAACCTAATCCACGCTGTAAAACTAAATTTAAAAAAAATAAAGATTTTGAAACCTAAATAAATGTAATTATTCTGGCTTCTTCCCCCTTCCTTTCCAGACCTGAAGAAAGGTCAGCCTGAAACATTGACTGTTTATTCCCCTCCACACCTGACCTGCTGAGTTCCTCCAGCATTTTGAGTTGCTGTGGTTTTCCACAATCTCTTAATTTATGGAAGTATTCTTCATTGATTATAAAACATTCTGGAATGTCCATGGGCTCTTAAAGTACATGGTGAATGGTATTTCTTCTTCAATGCTGAGTTCCAGAGAATTTTCCTTATTCAGGGAGTGCTGCAAACTGGAGCTGCTACTGCAATGAGCAGCGGAGGCAATTTACCATATTAAACATATCTCACACCCCACAATAAGGGAAGCATGGTAGTGTAGTGGTTAGTGTAACACTATTACACCATCACTGAGCACTGATTCCTGTTGCTGTCTCTAAGCAGTTGGTACATTCTACCCATCAATGTGTGGTCTTTCTCTGGGTGCGCCTCCCACATTCCAAAGACATGCAGGTTAGGGTTAATGAGGTGTCGGCATGCTCGGCTGGTGTGAGAAGCACGGTAGTACTTGTGGGAAGCACAATGCTCGCTGATTCGATCTGAAGCAAACAATATATTTCACTGTATCTTCAATGTTTTGATGTAGATGTGAAAAATAAAGTTAATCTTTGGAAGATCCTTCCTTGAGACCTGGATAAGATCACTCAACACTCTGACACAGCGAGATGTGCAGACAGAGTTCACAGAGAGAAGGTTAGTTTCCCTGATGTACTGAGCTGTGTTCACAACTGCTCTACACACGTGTAGAACGATTGCCGTAACAAGCCGTGATGCCTCCAGGTAGGATGCTTCCAATAGTGCATTGATAAAAATTGGTGAGAATGATGGGGACATGCCAGACATATACATGCTGACTGAATGCAGGTGACAGGAACCGTGAGGCAGAAACTCTAGTAACACCCTAATTGTACTCGACTAATAGTAACCTGGGCCCAACATATCGATGCAGCTATAAAGGAGGCACAACAGCAGCTATATTTCATTAGGAGTTTGAGAAAACTTGGTATATCACCAAAATAACTTGCAAATGTCTACACGAGAAAATCTGTAGATGCTGGAAATCCAGCGCAACACACACAAAATGCTGGAGGAACTCAGCAGGTCAGGCAGCATCTATGGAAAAAAGTACAGTTCATGTTTTGGAGCAAAACCCTTCTGCAGGACTGGAGAATAAAAGGTGAGGAGTAGATTGAAAAGGTGGGGGGTGGGGGGAGAAATACAAGGTGATAGGTGGGGGAGGGATGAAATAATGAGCCGGGCAGTTGATTGGTGAAAGAGACAGAAGGCCATGGAAGAAAGAAAAGGGGGAAGGAGCACCAGAGGGAGGCGATGGAGGCAAGGAGATGAGGTGAGAGAGGGAAAAGGGGATTGGAAATGGAGAAGGAGGTGGGGGGGGGGCATTACCAGAAGTTTGAGAAATCGATGTTCACGCCATCAGGTTGGAGGCTACTCAGTCGGAATACAAGGTGTTGTTCCTCCAACCTGAGTGTGGCCTCATCTCGACAGTGGAGGAGGCCATGAATGGACATATCGGAATGGGAATGTGAAGTGGAATTAAAATGTGTGGCCACTTGGAGATCCTGCTTGTTTTGGCGGATGGTGCTTAAGTGCTCGGCAAAACGGTCTCCCAATCTATGTCGGGTCTCACCAAAGTACAGGAGGCCACACCGGGAGCACCGAACACAGTAAATGACCCCAACAGACTCACAGGTGAAATGTCGCCTCTCCTGGAAGGACGGTTTAGCGCCCTGAATGGTAGTGAGGAAGGACGTGTAGCACTTGTTCCACTCGCAAGGATAAGATCCGGGGGGAGGGATGAATGGACAAGGGAGTCACATAGGGAGCGATCCCTGCGAAAAGCAGAAACTGGGGGGCGGTAGGGAAAGACGTACAAAAAAGCTGGATGAACTCAGCAGGTCGGGCAGCATCCGTTGAAAGAAGCAGTCAACGTTTCGGGCCGAGACCCTTTGTCAGGGAAAGACGTGCTTGATGGTGGGATCCCGTTGGAGGGGCTGGAAGTTTTGGAGAAATATGTGCTGAATGTGGAGGCAGGTGGAGTGTTAGGGGAGGCCAAAAGGATCCCTATCCCTAGTAGGGTGGTGTGTGGATGGGGTAAGAGCAGACCTGCCCCCCACTTTCTGCTTTCCGCAGGGATCACTCACTACACAACTCCCTTGTCCATTCGTCCCTCCCCACTTATCCTTGCAAGCAGAACAAAAGCTACACCTGCCCCAATGCCTCCTCTCTCACTACCATGCAGGGCCCTAAACAGTCCTTCCAGGTGAGCCTCCAACATGATGGCATGAAAATCGATTTCTCAAACTTCCGATGACACCCCCTCAACTCCCCCCTTCTCCATTTCCCATCCCCTTTTCCCTCTCTCACCTCATCTCCTTGCCTCCGTCAGCTCTGTCTGGTGCTCCTTTCCCTTTTTTTTCTTCCATGGCCTTCTGTCTCTTTCAGCAATCATCTTCCCAGCTCTTTACTTCATCCCTCCCTCTCCAGGTCTCACCAGTCACCTGGTGGTTCTCTCTCCCCTTCACCCACCTTTTTGAACCTACTCCTCAGCTTTTTTTTCTTCAATCCTGCCAAAGTGTTTTGATTTGAAACATAGACTAAATTTTTTTTCCGTAGATGCTGCCTGGCCTGCTGAGTTCCTCCAGCATTTTGTGTGTGTCATAAATTTCTACAGAGCTACCCTGGAGTGCAATCTAACTGCTTGCATCTCCATCTGGTATGGGGGGCGGGGGGTTGGGGTCTACTGCACAGGATCAAAGTAAGCTGCAGAGAGTTGTAAAATTAGTCAGCTCCATCATGGGCATCAGGCTCCACTGTATCCAGTTCATCTTCAAGGAGTGATGCCTCTAAAAGGTGGCAGCCATCATTAAGGACCCCCATCACTCAGGTCATGCCTTGTTCTCATTGCTGCCATCAGGAAGGAGGTACAGGAGCCTGAAGGCACACACTCAGCAGTTCACGATCAGCTTCTTCCCATCTACCATTCGATTTCTGAATGGATATTGAACCCATGAACAGAACCTCACTACTTTTTTATTTCTATTTTTTGCACTCTTTATTTAACTGTAATTCATAGCTTTTTAAATCTATTATTATGTATTGTATTACACTGCTGCCACAGAGTTAACACATTTCACAACATTTCCCAGTGATATTAAACCTGATTCTGAGTGGTACCCTAAAGTTACCCTAATGACTACACCACTGTGTCATTCTAATGGTAAAGGTCGGAAGAATTCTGTAAAGAGATATCCAGGGTCTGCATGCTCAATTACATCTGTCACCGACCAACTGGGTTCGATGTCCAATTTTCATGCCTTAAATTCCATTTAATATTATTTAATCTGAGTAGTATATCATTAACCTCGCAGGTTTCGGATAGAGAAGCATCAGACACTAACGGTTGCGGAGAACATGTTGCACTGAAGGTTTGGATGCAGAGAGTGTTTACAGGTGTCATTGCCAGCAACAAATGAAATTGCCTTGAAGAAATGTAATTTCAAACCCTTCAGTTTAATTATGTGATGTAGTGGTTACAATAAATTTACTTAATTACAGTCGGTTGTGAAGACCAACAATGTAATTGAGAGAAATTGAGCTTATTATGACTCGGCTGGTTACTATGAAACATAGAACAGTCTGGCAGAGCGCAGGCACCTCAGCCCCTCGATGTTCTGCTGATCTGTTTACTTACTCCAAAATCAACCTAACCCTTCTCATATAACCCTGCATTTTCCTTTCATCCCTGTGCCTATCTAAGAATTTCTGAAATCTCCCTGGTGTATCCAACACTGTCACCATTCTCAACAGCACGTTCCATGCACTCTGTATAAAAAGTAATATACCTCTGACATCATCCCTGTATGTCCCTCAAGTTATTTTCCTTAAAATTATGCCCCCTTGCATTTGCCATTTCCACCGTGAGAAGTCTTTGGTTATATACCTTGTCACCGTATACAACTCTGTAAAATCTCCTCTCATCCTCCTTTGCTCCAAAGAGAAAAGCACCAGCTTGTCAACATCTCTTTTTTAGACGAGCTCTCTAATCCAGGCAAATCTCCTCTGTACCCTCTCTAAAGTCTACGTCCTTCTCATAATTGGGTGAGCACAATGGGGTTGAGAATTCCTGAGATTTTCCACTCTCTGGGAAAAGAAATTCTTGTGCACCCACATTTTAAATGACCAGCCCCATATCTAGTAACTGTGACACCTTAACCAACGCTCTCCCACTGGAGTAAACCGGAGTACTGTATAACTGAAGCAAGATTTCTGTACTCACATGATACAGCCTATTATGTCCCACTTGGATTATTTATGTATTTATTTACTGACTTATTTAGAGGTACAGTGTGTTACAGGCTCTTCCTACCTACTGAGCCATACCACGAAGCAACCCATTTATTAAACCCTAGCCTGATCACAGGGCAATTTACGTTGACCAATTGACCTATTAAGCAGTACAACTTTGGACTATGCTGAAAACTAAAGGAAACCCATGTGGACACAGGGAGAAGATACAAATTCCTTACATTATGGCACTGGACATGAGCTGTAATGTCTACCTACAATGAACGTCATCAGTCATTGTAACAATTTGTTCTGCTTTCTGTTGTTTTATCCTGTACTACCTGTAAGCAAGAAGAGTTTAAAGGGAAACGGTTATTTCCTCAGCGGTTTGACTGTGCAAGTGCATGGACGTCAGTGAGAACAGTGAGAAGAGTTTAAAAGAAGACACCTTATAGAGAGGGTGTCAGAGGAGCGGGCGATGGAGTAGAGGAGACAGAGTAGGAAGGCTTTGGCTCAATAGGGTTTAGGGATTAACAGGTCGAGGTGAAATAGGTTGCCTGAGTAGAATATAGACAGGAAGTATGTGTGTGAGGCCGGTTTTCTGTGCTCGGTATCAGATGTGGGAGGTCCAGGGGACTCCCAGCCTCCCGGGTGGTCATATCTGCGCCATGTATGTCAATCTGCAGCTCCTTAGGGACCACGTTAGGAATCTGGAGATGCAGCTTGATGACCTTCGTCTGGTCAGGGAAAGTGAGGAGGAGATATAGAGAGAGGTAGTCACACCAGGGCCTGGGGAGACAGATAAGTGGGTAACAGACATAAGAGGGAAGGGAAGGAGTCAGAGGCTAGAGAACACCTTTGTGGCTGTACCCCTTGACAATAAGAACTCCTGTTTGAGTACCATTGGGGGGGAACAGCCTACCTGGGGGAAGCAACAGTGGCTGTGCCTCTGGCAGAGTCTGGCCCTGTGGCTCAGAAGGGTAGGGAAAGGAAGAGGATGGCAGCAGTGATGGGGAGTCTATAGTTAGGGGGTCACACAGGCGATTCTATGGATGCAGGAAAGAAACACGAAAGGTAGTTTGCCTCCCAGGTGCCAGGGTCCGGGATGTTTCAAAATATCCTGAAGTGGGAAGGAGAACAGTCAGAGGTCATGGTACATATTGGTACCAACGACATCAGTAGGAAAGGGAGGAGGTCCTGAAAGCAGACTACAGGGAGTTAGGAAGGAAGTTGAGAAGCAGGACTGCAAATCTCAGGATTACTGCCTGTGCCACATGACAGTGAATACAGGAATAGAGTGAGGTGGAGGATAAATGCGTGGCTGAGGGATTGGACTGGGGGTCAGGGATTCAGATTTCTGGATCATTGGAACTTCTTTTGGGGAAGGAGTGACCTGTACAAAAAGGATGGGTTGCACTTGAATCCAAGAGGGACCAATATCCTGGCAGGGAGGTTTGCTAAGGCTATTGGGGAGAATTTAAACTAGGATTGCTGGGGGCTGAAAACCAAACTGAAGTGGCGGAGGAAGAGGTGGTTGGCTCACAAATAGAGAAAGCTTGAAGACGGTGTGAGAGGGAGGATAGGCTACGTGATAGAGAAGGGACGCGCTCAGGTTTGGGATGTGTCTATTTTAATGCAAGGAGTATTATGAACAAAGAGGATGAACTTAGAGCATGGATCAGTACTTGGGCCATTACAGAGACTTGGATGGCTCAGGGGCAGGAATGTTTATTTCGAGTGCCAGGCTTGACGCGTTTCAGAAAGGACAGGGAGCGAGGCAAAAGAGGTGTGGGCGTGGCACTGTTGATCAGAGATAGTGTTATGGCTGCAGAAAAGGAGGAAGACATGAAGGGATTGTCTATGGAGTCTCTGTGGTTGGAAGTTAGGAACAGGAAGGGGTCAATAACTCGACTGGGTGTTTTTTATAGACCACCCAATGGTGACAGGGATATTGAGGAGCAGATAGAGAGAGGGATTCTGGAAAGGTGCAATAATAACAGGGTTGTCGTGGTGGGAGATTTTAATATCCCAAATATCAATTGGAATGTCCCGAGAGTGAGGGGTTTAGTTGGAGTGGAGTTTGTTAGGTGTGCTCGAAGAAGGTTTCTTGACACAATACGTAGATAAGCCTACAAGAGGAGAGCCTGTACTTGATCTGGTATTTGGAAATGTACCTGGTCAGGTGTCAGATCTCTCAGTGGAGATCATTTTGGAGATAGTGATCACAACTCTATCTCCTTTACAATAGCATTGGAGAAGGATAGGAACAGACAAATTAGGAAAGCGTTTAATTGCAGTAAGGGGAAATATGAAGCAATCAGGCAGGAACTTGGAAGCATAAATTGGGAACAGATGTTTTCAGGAAAATGTATGGAAGAAATGTGGCAAATATTCAGGGGATATTTGTATGAAGTTCTGCACAGGTACGTTCCAATGAGACGGGGAAAGGATGGTAGGATAGAAGACCCGTGGTGTACAAAGGCTATTGTAAATCTAGTCAAGAAGAAAAGAGGAACTTACAAAAGGTTCGGAAAGCTAGGTAATGAAAGAGAGCTAGAAGATTATAAGGCTAACAGGAAGGAGCTCAAGAAAAAAATTAGGAGAGCCAGAAGGGGCCATGAGACGTCCTTGGTGGACAGGATTAAGGAAAACCCCAAAGCATTCTACAAGTATGTTAAGAGCAAGTGGATAAGACATGAGAGAATAGGATAAGTGTGACAGTGGGAAAGTGTGTATGGAATCAGAGGAAATAGCAGAGAACATAATGAGTACTTTGCTTCAGTATTCGCTACAGAAAAGGATCTTGGTGATTGTAGGGATGACTTACAGTGGACTGAAAAGCTTGAGCATGTAGATATTAAGAAAGAGGGTGTGCTGGAACTTTTGGAAAGCATCAAGTTGGATATGTCACCAGGACCGGATGAGATGAACCCCAGTCTATGGTGGGAGGCGAAGGAAGAGATTGCTGAGCCTCTGGCGATGGTCTTTGCACCTTCAGTGGGGATGGGAGATGTTGGAGGATGAGTTGCAGATGTTGTTCCCTTATTCAAGAAAGGGAGAAGAGATAGCCCAGGAAATTATAGACCAGTGAGTCTTACTTCAGTGGCTGGTAAGCTCATGGAGAAGATCCTGAGAGGCAGGATTGATGAACATCTGGAGAGGCATAATATGATTAGGAATAGTCAGCATGGCATTCTGAAAGGCAGATCATTCCTTACGAGCCTGATGGAATTTTTTGAGGATGTGATGAAACACATTGATGAAGGTAGAGTAGTAGATGTAGTGTATTTGGATTTCAGCAAGGCATTTGACATGGTACCCCATGCAAGGCTTATTGAGAAAGTAAGGAGGCATGGGATCCAAGGGGACGTTGCTTTGCAGATCCAGGAGTGGCTTACCCACAGAAGACAAAGAGTGGTTGTAGGCGAGTCATATTCTGCATGGAGGTCGGTCCCCAGTGGTGAGCCTCAGGGATCTGTTCTGGGACCCCTACTCTTCGTGATTTTTATAAATGACCTGGATGAAGAAGTGGAGGGATGGGTTAGTAAATTTGTTGATGACACAAAGGTTGGAGGTGTTGTGGATAGTGTGGAGGGCTGTCAGAGTTTACGGCGGAACATTGATAGGATGCAAAACTCGGCCGAGAAGTGACAGATGGATTTCAACCCAGATAAGTGTGAGGTGGTTCATTTCGGTAGGTCAAATATGATGGCAGAATATAGTAAGGCCCTTGCCTGTGTGGAGGATCAGAGGGATCTTTGGATCCGAGTCTATAGGACAGGTTTTGCAGGTTGACTCTGTGGTTAAGAAAGCATGCTGTGCATTGGCCTTCATCAATCGTGGGATTGAGTTTAAGTGCTGAGAGGTAATGTTGCAGCTATATAGAACCCAGGTCAGACCCCACTTGGAGTACTGTGCTCAGTTCTGGTCGCCTCACTATAGGCAGGGTGTGGAAATCATAGAAAGGGGATTTACAAGGATGGTGCCTGGACTGGGAACATGCCTTATGAGAATAGGTTGAGAGACCTCGCCCTTTTCTCCTTGGAATGATCGAGGTTGATAGGTGACCTGATAGAGGTGTATAAGATGATGAGAGGCATTGATCGTGTGGATAGTCAGAGGCTTTTTCCCAGGGCTGAAAAGGCTAGCATGAGAGGGCACAGTTTTAAGGTGCTTGAAAGTAGGCATGGAGGAGATATCAGGGGTAAGTTTTTTATTACTCAGTGAGTGGTGAGTGTGTGGAATGGGCTGCCAGCAATGGTGGTGGAGGCAGATACAACAGGGTCTTTTAAGAGACTCCTGAACAGGTATACGGAGTCAGCAAAATAGAGGGCTATGGGTAACCCTAGGTAATTTCTCACATGTTCGGCACAGTTTTGTGGGCTGAAAGGCCTGTATTGTGCTGTAGGTTTTCTATGTTCCATGTTTCTACCTCAATGCACAACTGTAATGAACTGATGCATTTATTTAGAGATCCAGCCCAGAACAGGCCATTCCAGCCCAACGAGCCACAATCCCCAGCATCACACCGATTTAACCCCGGCCTAATCACGGGTCTATTTACAATGTCCAATAAAGCTATTAACCAGAACATCTTTGGATTGCGAGTGGAAACTGGAGCACCTGAAGGAAACCCACGTGGTCACACGGAGAAAGTACAGTCTTCTTACAGATGGCACCGGAATTGAATTGCAAACTCTGATTGCCCTGAACTCTAACCATGTTGTACGAACCACTATGCAGCCAAGTATGAACAGTATGCATGACAAGTTTTTAACTTGGTCTCGGTACCTGTGACAATAATAAACCAATTCACAAATTAATGTAGAACAGTGCAGCAGAGCCACAGGCCTTTCAGCCCACAATGCCTGTGATATCACAGTGCCAATCTATCCAGTCCCATCTTCCTACACATGGTCTGTGTCCTCCTCCTCAGTGAATGTTTCTGCCTACTTGCCTCTTACACATTGCTGTCATATCTGCTTTCATCACTCCCCTAGCAGCATGTTCAAAGCACCTACCACTCTGTGTAAAAAAATCTCCTTTAAACTTTCTCTCTCTGTATATAATCATCATCATCATCATTATGTGCTGTGGGTGATCATGGTCTTCCATCACCGAGGTTGTTCTTGGCAAGTTTTTCTGCTGAAGTGATTTGTCTTTGCCTTCTACTGGGCAGTGTCCTTACAAGATGGGTGACCCCAGCCATTATCAATACTCTTCAGAGATAGCCTTCCTGACATCAGTTGTTGCATAACCAGGACTTGTGATATCCACCAGCTGCTTATTTGATCATCCACCACCTGCTGACATGGCTTCGACAAAAGTGGGGCGAAGAGATGTTTTATTTTAGGTTCTCTGTATACCAGGCAGGATCTACGCAGGTGCTGTACTTTGCCCAAGGGTGTCCTGCAGGCTAGTGGAGGATAAAAGTGCCTTACTCCTCCTTTGCTAGAGACTCATGTCTATCTGCTACCCAAATACGTATATTGAGGAGGTGGACATGGGTTCATTGTCCATTCATAAATTGGATCATGGAGAAGAAGCTGCTGCTCCTGAAACACTGAGTGTGCATCTTCAAACTCCTGTACTTCCTCCTTGATGGTAGTAATGAGAAATAGGCACGTTCTGGGTGATAGGAGTCCTTAATAATAGATGTCATCTTTTTGAGGTATTGCCTTGATGTTGGGGAGTTTAGTGCCCATGATGGAGCTAGTTGAATCTGTAACTTTCTTTAGCTTTTTACAATCCTGTGCAGCGGATGGATGACATTTCCATCCTGGGAATAAAGATTTTGATCATGTCTCAGTACCATTTGCCTACCAGATCCACAAATCCTTTAATTATAATATCAAGAAATCCTGTCATCTTACCATTAAATGAAATCAAGAACTAAACTTCCTCAGCCTTCTGGAAAATTCCAATACTTACCTCCTCTTAGTGATGAAATCCCTCATCATCTTGGTGTTTGTTCTGAGATAGTGACCCGTAGTTGAGGAATTGAGGCACTGGTATGTGGAAGTGCTGCATTATCGAAAGGCCAGGTCCCAAGGGGTGTCACACTACAGGAGGAGCAGGTTTTTGACAGTGTCACACTATAGGAGGAGCAGGTATGCGGCAATGTCACTCTATAGGAAGGGCAGTTTTGAGTGAGTGCTGCATCACGAGATGGATAATATTGAGAGTGTGCCCAGGACCAAAAAAAATAAATCTTTTTAAGCTTTTCTTGGAATATTTGCAGGAGGACTTAAACAATAATTAAAGTATTATGTAAACAATTATTTCAGCTAGGACACTTGAGTTCTCTAATTCGCTTAAACATCCCTCATGAACATTTCTTTCAACCTATTTATAGAATGCTTGTTGAGTGACAAATATTTGTTGTGACTGTTATCAGCTCCAGCATTTAATCCCTGTTGTTATTCACTCCTTGTTAGTCAGGCAGGAGTACTCAGGGACGGTCACACTGGGTGAGGGAGTGTGATAGAATAATAAAAATCTCATGGTATACAGAGTACATAAAATAAAACATATCTTTTCCCCTTTTTTGTCGAGCACCAAATGCAGAACATTGAAAGCAGTTACCGCCAGATTCAGGGGCAGCTTCAATCCTATGGTTACTGCCCCTCTCATAATCTAAAGATGTACTCTTGATCTCCAAATCTACCACATCAAGGCCATCTATTTCCCTACCCACACTGCACTCTCTCTGTAACAGCAACACAATATACTGCATTCTCTTTTCGTTTTACCACCTTCTGTATGGATTGATCATCCTGGGTGCATGAGTATAAAAGCTTTTCACTGTATCTCGGTAATAAAAAACTCATTGTGCAGGGAAGACAATCTCTGGCCAAGCAGGTGAGATTGAGATGCAAGTCGACCCCGAAACCCCCGGTTTCCTCTGTTACAAATCAGTACCACAAAATAACAGACAGCCAACAATTAAACGATTTAGCTTCATAATTCTTAATTTGGCTACAGGGTTAGTGAAGAGAAAGAAAGAAAGAAAGAAAGAAAGAAAGAAAGAAAGAAAGAAAGAAAGAAAGAAAGAAAGAAAGAAAGAAAGAAAGAAAGAAAGAAAGAAAAAGAAAAGGGCCCATTTTAATGAAAGTCTAATGTGCAAAAGTTGGAGCTCACGGTTACCCCTTCACCGATCTCCTTCGGATCATGGCATTTCTCCGGCATCTTCTGTCTTCATCTCCTGCCGAAAGAAGGTCAGAGATCACCCTGGTGTCGGGCACTTGGCACAAAAACACCCTCCCGTCATTGAACAGCTCATATACCAAAGCACCCGTTATCTCTAACCACCACCCAAACGCTGCTTCTACAGAAAGACCATTACATCAGCAGTGAAACCTTTCCCCCGGTGTTACACATGCAATCACTAGAAAAGGTGTGTGGTTGTGACAGGAAGCCCAATGGAGCTCATGACAGGGTTTCAGAACATGTCAGGAGGAGGGGGAAAAGATTTCTGCCTACGATTTTCAGCTGGAGAGGCAGCTAAGTTGCTTGCGGAGTAGAGGAGCCATTCAGATGGCTGAGGTGGATCAGTTAAGGATGGACCAAACAGTGAAAGGCGCCCAGTCCCAGAACTTGATCGCTTCGGGTCTCCGACTGTCTCGTAAGATGCACCCCACCCCCCATTTGTTGAAAAAGAATGCAAAATAGACAAGAAAATCAGAATCAGGTATGTTATCTCTGACATATGCTGTAAATTTAATGTTTTGTGGCAGCTGTACATTGCAATGCATAAAATATACTGTAAGTTACTATAAGAAACAGAAAGAAATATATATAATATATATTTCTCATTACATTTTATATATATAGCTGTTCCTTTTTACCCCCTGTGGTACATCAGGTGGCATTTTTGCCATTTCTGTAGTATTTGACTGTCCCTTACGAGGCTGAAGTGGCGAGATTTACGCCCAACCCCACACGGGTGGAAAGCTTGCAAGGAACCGGCTGGATTCTCACTCGGGACTATTTGCCTCAAAGTCTGGTGCTGATGCCTCTACACCGCCAGGCAGATGGTCCTGGGTTCAAATCCTTCCGGGTCCCAGGCTGGGCAGCAGAAAGGCCTGGCAAACTACTTTAGTATCTTGCCACCAAAACCCTATGGATAACTGCACTTTCCATAGGGTCACCATGAGTCGACGACGACTTATAGATATAGATAGATATCAATATATAGATACAGAAACTGCTGCAAAAAAAGATAAACCAGATTCTGATATGGGTCTCTATTGTGGACTGAGAGTGGGAAGGGGGCAGGGAGAGGGGAATCATGGTTGGGACAGGAGAAGGGAGGGGGGAGAGAGCAGGAAGCACTAGAGAGATAATCTGTAATGATCCGTTAACCAACTGTATGGAATCAAATATACTTGCCTGGTGTTTCAACCTCTGATGGACTGTGAGAATGAGATCGAGGAAGGCGGTACTGCAACGCTTCGTGGAGAGCGAAGGGGTAACCAATGAAGACCCCGCTGAAGACTCGTACCGCCAGACCTGGACTTCCGAGATCGACAGGGTGGAACTGCCCAGTGCAACAGCTCTTCCACTTTAAAAATTCTCCCGTGCAGCTCTCCTGTCATCGTCAGATGCGACGGACTCCCACCACAATGCCGTCACAATCAACACATTTCATGACATCATAATAAACCTGTTTCTGATTCTGATTGTGAATGTTCAGTGCCAAGCTGCACAGGCTCCACCAACAGAGCTGTTAGCAATCTATGTCTCTGCATCTCTGAGATCTGAAACTGAATGATTTTGTAAATAGTTCATTGCAGAGTAAGTGCCTCTTGATAGCTCTGTCGACCATATCTTCCATCACTTTGCAGATGTCTGAGAGCCCACTGACAGGGTAGTAGTTAGTGAGCCTGGAGATGTGTTGCATTTTGTGGTTAGGATTGTTAGACTGGATTGTATACAGCACAGGAGATTCTTGAGATACTGGAAATTCAGAGCAACTCTGTAGAAATTCAGCAGGTCAGGCAGCATCTTCGGAAATGAATAAATAATCGACATTTCGGACCGAGAGCCTTCATTAGGGCTGGAAAGGAAAGGGAAAGAAGAACGTGAGGGAGAGGAAGGAGGACAAGCTAGAAGGTGATAGGTTTATCATCACTCACATATGTCATGAAATTTATTTTTCTTTTTAGCAACGGTACAGTGCAATATATAAAATCTCTACAGTACTGTGCAAAATTCTTAGACACCCTAGCTATATATTTCTATGTGCCGCGAACTTCCACACAGTATTGTATGTGAAACCATGTTGGGGTGATGTTGGGTGGGTTGGGAGGTTGGGGGGGGGGGGTGTTCAAGTAAGAAGCCTGGAAGTGATAGGTCTAAGAGGGGTGTGTGTCTGTGTGAGCGTGTCCATTGTGAGCGTGTCCATTGTGAGCGATAATGACCACTGACATCCATGGGTGGGTGTATTTGTTATTTGTGTGTCGGAGGTGACTAATGAGTCCATAATCCAGGCTAGGAAGTGTCTCCCACACATGGGGCAAGTGTGTGAAGGTTCTATAGTTGAGGAGCCTGCTGTTCTTTCCACTGTTGCATTTCCTTTTTGGCTCAGCAATGTGACTCTATTCAGCTTTGGTGGCTCCTTTATTGAAAAGGGCAGAGCTTAGGAGAACAATAGTGCCCAAGTGCAACTCCTTTGCTTGCATCTTGAGAAACAGCTCTATTTCTATCTTGTTCAAGGTTCTTTTGAAGACTCTGACCTGGAGTCACAAGCTAATTTCAGTTCTTTGCGGAAATGGGGCCCGCTCTCGAGGCTTCATGACCGGCTGTTTTTCGATATACCAAGGATGTGGTCTGGAAGACTAGTGCACCTTCATGCTGGATTTTCGTGGCTCTGGAGGCGGGCAGATTCAAGGTCAGTGCCGCCACTGCCTGGTGCATCCTGGGAGACGGAAGATTGTGAGCAGTAAGCTGGCTACCAGCTGGGTGCCCAGGGATCTGAGTTCTTTTGCCACAGAGCTCGAAAGAAGCGAATTTTAACACCATAAATCAGCAAGTTGCTTTGTTATGCCTCCCCTCTCGCTGTGAAATGGGGACACCTCTTTTACCCTTACCAGGGAGAGAGAGAGAGAGAGAGACAGAGAGGCTGTGGTATGTTGAATACGGGGTGAACGAGTAGTCTTTGGGGTACTGCAAGTCTGTGTCTTTATTGATGCTTTGCTGTACACATGAGTGCTTGGTGGGGGGGAGCTGATGTTTCTGCTGGAGGGGGAGGGGGGATCGATGCTTTGTTGCTGCCTTTGTGAGGGCGGGATGAGTTGGGGGGGCTTTGGGGTTCTAACATTTAACTGTCATTCACTCTTTGGGGCACTTCTCTGTTTTTGTGGCGTTTGCGAAGAAAAAGAATTTCAGGATGTATATTGTATACATTTCTCTGACATTAAATGTTCCTATTGCAACTTATTGAAGACTGTGTCAGGATCAGTGATTCAAGGCTACATATTCCCAAGAAGTGTGGTCAATCTCAAGGGCCTTGAGTGTGTCCTCGAGTCGTTTTTGTCGACCGCCATGAGAGAGCTTCCCTGTGGACAGTGCCCTGAAGACCGTCTGACGTCCTGACGATACGGCCTGCCCAACTGACTTAGTGTTTCGTCAGCAATGTGAGGACGGTCTGCTGCAGATGGCACTTCCATGTCAGGAACTCTGTCCTGCCAGTTGATTTTCATGATCTTCTGTAGGCATAACAAGTGGAAATGGTTCTGTCTACGTGCATGTCTCATGAACACAGTCCACATTTCACACGTGTAAAGGAGGTTGGGTAGGATGGATGACAGCATGGGGGACTTTCAGCTTGGTCTTCAGAGCAGTTACCTTTTGCCCACAGACAGTGTTATGTTGTCTCCTGCCTGCTGGGCTCAGAGCTTGCGTTGAGAGCATAGTCACCATTGCATAATAAGTCTTTCAGCACCGTCTCTTTGACCTTAATAATGGCTTGAAGCCTACGCAGGTTGAACAACTTGCCTTCCATCCCGTATTTGATGTGGATTCCCAGATCGCTGCACTGGAATGCATCGGTCAACATGCTGAAGAGGGTGGGTGCCAGCGCACAGCGCTGCTTGACCCCATCTGTGACTGAGAAAGCAACAGGACAGTCAGCATCATCGGGCACGTGGGCTAACATTCCGTCATGAAACTGCTTGACTGTGGTGATGAATCTGCCAGGGCACCAAACTTCACCACGATCTTCCACAATCCCTCTTGGCTCACAGTGTCGACGAGGGTGGCGTTGAGCTGCCTGCTCTACTCATGGCTTTTTTCCTGGAGTTGTCTCGCAACAAAGATCATGTTGATAGTTCCTCTTCCTTTCCTGAAGCTACACTGACTTTCTGGGAGATGATCCTGTTCCAGATGAGCATTTAGCCTGTCTAGCAGGACTCTGACTAAGATTTCCCCAGCTACTGAGGCAAAGAGAAGTCTCTGTGGTTGTCGCATACTTGGCAGTATCCCTTCCTCTTGTACAAGAATGGATGCATCTTTCATTTCTTGTGGAATCTGGCTCTTCTCCCAGAAGGACTGGAAGAGCTCTGTCAGTTTGTTGATGATGAATGGACTACCTGCTTTGTCGACCTCCACTGGTATAGCATCTGCTGAAGGAGTCTGGCTACTTGACTGCTGGCCTATTGCTTTCATGACTTTGTCTTCTTGGGGAACAGAGTCCATCTCATGGTTGATGTCTATGTGATAGACACAATCAATTGCTTCCACAGTTGTGGAGGATGGTATATTCAGCTCAGATTCAAAATGCTTCACCCATCTGTCCAGAATGTTGGTCTTCTCAGTGATGAGTGTGGTGCCTAATGTGCGTAGGATTGCCAAAGTCCCAGAAGGCCGAGGGTTGTACAGTGTTTTGATAGCATCAGAGAAATCTCTTTGAGTCATGTCTATCGGCAAAGCCCTGAATCTCATCAGCCTTTTTGCAGAGCCAAGAGTCTTTGCACCTTTCTGAGTTTGGCTTGAACTATCCTGCGCGTATTGGCAAATGTTGTCTTCTTGGAGATAGGAAGGATCATTCTGATAGGCTCTATGTAGCCTGTGCCATTCCTGTGGGAGACCTTTTACTTCATCATTCTCATCGAACCAGTCTTGGTTCTTCTTTGTTGTACAGCTGAGGACCTCAAAAGAGGCAGCATGAACATGATCTCTGAAACAGCCCAGTCCTTTTCAACATCCCTTCCAAGATGAGCATTGGCAAGCTGTAACTAGAGGCTTTTAACCCGGTGGTCTGATAGTACCCGATTTCTGCTTGCTGACTTTGAGCTTCTTGGCAAATTTCCTTGCCTTTAGACGTCATTTGGGTTGAACATGGATGTTAAGTTTGAAAACAATCAGGTGATGGTCTGTCTGGCAGTCTGTGCCGCTCATGGCTTTGGTCACACTGACATTGCGCCTGTCACATTTTCTGGTTGTGACATAGTCAATAAAAAGCCAGTGCTTAGAGCAAGGATGCATCCAAGACATTTTTCTGTTGGTTTGGCAGGCGGAAGACTGTGTTGGTGATGATCTGGTCATGCATGACACAGGTTTTCAGAAGCCATTGCTGGTGCATTTGCCTACCCCATAGTGCCCTCGAACTCCATCCCGGGTATTATGGTCTCTTCCCACTTGTGCAGTGAAATATCCAAGGACAGGGGATCAAGCTCTCCGTAGAACTTGTCTTTGGCTTCCTCTGGCTTGGTCATCGTCGGGCCACAGGTGCTGATCAGAGTGATGTTGTTTTTCTTCCTCAGGGGTAGTTGCCTGGTCATTAGATGACCCTTTTGTCAGACTGGTATGCTTTCGGACAAGGTGGTACCTGTTCACAAATCTGACTCCTGATTCACGATGTCTGGAGGTGCTCCGTCCACTCCAGGAGAATGTGTGGCCTCCACCTGCTTCAGTCAGTTGGCCTTCATTGGCCAGGCGAATTTCAGAGAGAGCTGCGGTGTCAATCTTGTACCCGTTCAGTTCTCTTGCCACCCAAGCAGTTCTCTCTGGTCTGTCCAACTTGGCGTGGTCCATTAAGGTTCGTGTGTTCCAAGTGCTGACCCGAGTAGTGTCACTTTTGTTCAATTTCTTTGATTTCGACCACTGAAGCAGGCTCCCCGTCAGCCGTGGTTTGCTGACCAAGGTTGAGTGAAGTAGACGATGTTTAGGGCACCTTTCCTAGCCCCTTCCTCGTACTACAGAGGTGAGCAGTGCAGTCCTATAAAGGCTTCTCATTCACTTAAGTGGCTACCTAGCTCCTCTGCAACTCATTGGCCTGAACTATCCGCAGCTGTGGCTTCCAGTGTACCCTCACCTGCTGCTTCGTCACTCGCCATAGAAATTGGTCTTGAATGTCGTGACTTGCACGTGAGTTTGATTAGAGTGAGGGGGAGTTGCACAGGTCGTCAACCTCACTCTCTTGTCCTGAGAGTCAAGACAACTGGAGATAGGTCAGGATGCAGTGGGTGACCAGGGTGATCTATGTGTCTTGCCTTGCTCTTTGCGCTCCACAACACGTGCTGGCAAACGCCTTCCTGCCCATTGAACCAGCTGGTGGTTTCCTCCGCGTAGTCTGCTGAATCTTTTCTTCACATGCTTTGGGTAGACAAGCCTGAAGTCACCAAGGGTTCAAAACAAAACCACAATGGCTTCTCTCACCCGGTTCGGCTGGCCTTTCGAAGACATTGCCTGGGGTGTGGCTGCTGCCACATGCAAACAGCTTACTTGGAGCCACAGGTGAGAGCTGAGTGCCAGGTGAGGACCAAAGATGGAGAACCTACCTCCACAGGTGTGACAGGTCTTCTCACCAGAGCTGTTACTCCCCCCCACCCCTTGAGACATCAAACACCCCAAACAGGTGTAAAAGGTAAGAGGTTGAAGAAGACAGAATCTAATAGGAGAGGACAGTGGATTATGGAAGAACAAGCAGTCCCCCTCACCTGGTCTCACCTGGTATTTTTTAAATACCCCAACAGCACTTTCCAGAAGGAAGCTTTTGGAAAGGCAATTTACTGGGTGGGTAGAGTCCACAATTTTTTTTCTGCCCACTGCTTTGTCCTGGACACACATGTCCTGCAGTGATGACAGAGATTGTTGGGAGAAATAGATATCTGGCCTTTTGTAATAATTCTGGCTTCAGCCCCCTTCCTCTCCAGTCCTGATAAAGGTCATCAGTCCACAACATTAACTGTTTATTCTCCCCCATAGACCCTGCTTGATGTGTTGGTTCCCCCAGCACTTTGTGTGTGTTGCATTAAGTATTATTGCAAATGTTTACTGTAACACAATTGTTCAAACACTGGGAAGTATAATCTTACTTGTCTTGCAAGACAGCACCACCAATATGTCGAACTCAGCAGGTCCTCTAACAGAAGTAATGACTACTGTGTTCAATAACTGCTCTGATTGAAATGCAAAGGCTCATTGAACTGATTACTAAGGAAAAGATAGTGAAGCAGTACATGAAGTGCCAGAGGAACTCAGCAGTTCAGGCACTATCTGTGAAAAGAAATGGACAGTTGACATTTCCGGTCAAGATCCTTCATCTAGACTAGGGGTTCCTAACATCTCGGCTAATGGTAGAGGTTCATGCATAAAAATGGTTGGAAGCATCTGATCTGGACAGAAATGAAAGGATAAATCAGTATGAAGAGATAGTCTCAACCTGAGTCATCCATTTCCCCCAGCTGTCTCTGCCACCTCTTCAGGACTTGTTTGTGGCCAGGTCAGACCACTGGGAGGAATAAATCACTGAAGACACTATCCACCCTGCAAATTAACTTTCCCAAAAGCTCCTTTCAATAAAGTGCTATTGGGCTATGAAAACAAAAAAGTCTGTGCCATTTTAATAGTTAATCTGATTAATCATTCTAGTTAGCCTTCCACACCCAACTCTATCTATGACCTCAGTCATGGCACTGTCCTGTAAATACTTTAAAGCACTTTTTTTTTAACACTGTTTACATTGTAAATGCATGGTATTTATGTATTTATGCAAATTTTATTCTTTCTCTGTACTTTAACATCAAACTTTACTTTTATGCAATTTATTGTTCATAATTGGTGAATGTTGTTTTTGTTGAGTGTCCCACCAAAACACAACAGCAAATTCCTAATGCTGTACATTTAAGTGCACAGTCAGTGGCCACTTTATTAAATACAGTGTTACACCTGCTCACTAATACAAATATCTAATCAGCCAATCATCTGGCAACAACGCAGTGCACGCAGACATGGTCACGAGGTTCAGTTGTTCAGACCAAACATCAGGATGGGGAAGGAATGTGATCTAAGTGAAAAATGCCTTGGTGATGACAGAGGTCAGAGGAGAATGACCACACTGGGTCAAGCAGACAGAAAGGCAAAAGTAACTCAAATAACAGTATATTACAGCAGTGGTGTGCAGGAGATTATCTCTAAACACACAACACATTGGAGCTTGAACTGGATGGGCTACAGCAGCAGAATACCAGAAACATATGTACACTAAGTAGTGACTTAATAAGTTACAGGAGGTACCTAATAAAGCGGCCACTAATAGTATATAGCAAATAAAGTTAATCAGTGATCTTGATTCTTGAGATCTGCTCAACCGGCTAAGTTTCTCCAGCATTCTGATTGCTGCTCCAGATTCAAGCATTTTGTCTCCGAAAAGATAGTCGAAGCAGGTTCTAAAATGAAAAATAGAAAGTGAAGTTGCTGGAGATGTGAAATGGTTTAAAATTCAGGAGATACTGAGAGTTCTCAGCAGCTTCTGCAGAGAGTCAGAGAGTCAGTACAGGTTGATATCCTTTCATAGCTCGAGATCAAAGTGACCTAGTGATACACATGTCAGTATATCCCTTTAACTCTGCATCCCACTCCCACGCCGATCCATTTGTGTCTGGGTCCTTGCTCTGTTCCTCTGTAGTTCAGTGTGAAAGAGGTCACGCAAAAACATTTCATTTACAAACTCAGCACACCCCAAGCCTCAGGACCTATCACTGAATTCAGAATCAGAATCAAGTTTATCGTCACAGACATATGCTGTGAAATTTGATGCTTTGTGGCATCAATACAATGCAATACATTTAAAAAATTACTATACAGTTAAAAGCTCAAAATAAATTTATTATCAAAGTGCATATTTGTCACTATATACAACCCTGAAGTTAGTTTTCTTGCCAGAATTCAAAAAATAATAATAAATAAATACTGTATATAAGCAATAAATATTGAGAACATTGGATACATACTTTTGATAATAGAGGTGTGCAATATTTGATAATAGAGATATACAAGATTATGAGGTGTATAGACAGGGTGAATGCATGTAGGCTTTTTCCACTGAGGTTGGGCTAAGGATGAAAAGTGAAAAGTTTAAGGGGAACATGAAGGGAAACTTCTTCACTCAGAGGGTGGTGAGAGTGTGGAACGAGCTGCCAGCGCAAGTGGTGCAGGCAAGCTCAATTTCAATGTTTAAGAGAAGTTTGAATAGGTACATGGATGGTAGAGGTTTGAAGGACTATAATCCCTGTTCAGGTCTTTGGGAGTAGGCAGTTTAAATGGTTTGGCATGGGCTAGGTGGGCTTAAGGGCCTGTTTCTATGCTGTACATTTTTATGATTCTGTGACTCTATAAGGGCATTTTGAGATAAAGTGAATTAACTGTGCAGTGGATGAATAGTAAGGTACTGTTCATGGGTTCATGGATGATTCAGAGATTTGATGACAGAAGGGAAGAAGCCATACCTGAGTCACAGAGAGGTGTTCTTCAGACTCCTGTGCCTCCTCTCTAATGGTTGTAATGAGCAGAGGGCATGCCCCAAACAGTGAAAGCCTTTTGAAGATGTCCTTGATGTTAGGCAGACTTTTGCCTGTGATGGAACTGTTTGAGTTTAGAACCCTCTTTTGATTCTGTACATTGGAGCCTCCATTCTATGTGTTATCAGTCTGAGATATGCAACGTTTCCAGCTGGTATCAAACTACTTAGATCCAATTGAAGGTCTTCAACTTGACCACCTAACTCTGCTACTCGCTTCACAGATGCCACCTGACCTGCTGAATGTCTCTAGCATTCTCTGTTTTATTTCATATTTCTGGCATTTGCAGTGTTCTGTTTCTGTATTTTGAATGCCGTCGTTCAAACTTTGTGTTTTTAACTCCTCCTCTGTTCTCATTCGTCTCTTTCCACTCATGCCTCCCTCAGTCAGATTAGTTAACATTAGTCAGTGTTCACCATGCAGATGCTGCCTGACATATTGAGGTTTTTGAGTATTTTCTGTTAATGTCTCAGTGTTCTGGCATCCGTGAGATTTTATTTGTTCTTTTTCACCCTCTCCTTGGCCAGTATCGCCATCTTGTGTGAGCTGCAGCGAGTTGTAAAACTTAGTCATCTCCCTCATGGGGACGAGCCTCCGTAGTTTACAGGACATCTTCAAGAAGCCATGCCTCAGGAACGTGGCATCCACCATTAAGGAACCCCATCACCCAGGTCATGCCCTTTTCTCATTGCTACCATCAGGGAGGAGGTACAGGAGCCAGAAGTTACACACTCAATGATTCAGGAACTGCTTCTCCCCCTCTGCCATCCGATTTCTGAATGAACATTGAACCCATGAACACTAACTCCCTACTTTTTTTGGTTTCTACCTTTTGCACCTCTCATTTAATTTAACTATTATATATACTCTAATTCAGTTTTTTTCTCTATCATAATTTATTGCATTGTACTGCTGCCACGAAGTTAACGAATTTCACGACATATGCCAATTATTTTAAACCTGATTCTGATTCTGTTTCTGATATTCAGACCTCTCTTATTCTCCACCCTATTAAAGACCATATTCCCAAACCAACAACTTTGAGTTGGCCATCCTGGAATAAGGTAGCAGTGCACTTACTTCTTTATGAGGTTAAGGAGGTCTGACTGTCACAAACTTCTACAGACGTTCAGTACTGTTGAATAAATCCTGACGGGTTTCACGTGACCTGGTAATTCAAATGCTCAGGAGCGTACAGAGCAGCAGAGAGGAGTGAACTTTGCTCAGTACATCACAATGCATTCCTCCCTACCGTTAGTAGTATCTACAGCAGGCGCTGACTCAAGAAGACAACGTCCATCACAAAAGATCCCCACCATCTGGGCCATACCATCTTCTCACAGCTACTGTCGGCAGGAGGTACAGAAGTCCGAAGACCCTCATCAAGTTGAAGAACAGTTACTTCAACCATTCAGTTCTTGAAGCAACCTGCACAATACTAATCACTACCTCAGCACAGCAACACTATGGCAACTTTGCACAACAATGGTCTTTGCTTTGCTTTTGTTCTATTTGTGCTTTTTGATGTGATCTGTATAATTTACGTTTTATCTGATGCTATGAGCCTGTGCTAATGCTGCAGGTAAGAGTCTCTTTGCATCTGTACACATGTGCTTGTGCATTTACCATTAAGCCTGACTTTGACTTTGATTGTTTCTTGAACGTAAAGTTAATCAATTGACCACTTGTTATACATAAACACAAGAAAATCTGCAGACACTGGAAATGCAAAACAACAACACAAAGTGCTGGAAGAACTCAACAGGTCAGCCAGCATCTATGGAAATGAATAAACAGTCAACATTTCAGGCTGACACCCTTCAATCGGACTGAGAAGCAAGGGGGAAGATGCCAGAATAAAAAGTCTGGGGGAGGGGAAGCCTGGCGGGTAGGAAAGATCAAAGGCTGGAGAAGAACGGATCTGATAGGAGAGGAGAGTGGATCATAGGAGAAAGGGAAGGAGGAGGAGATCCAGGGAGAACTGATAGGCAGGTGAGAAAAAAGTAAAAGGTCAGAGTGAGGAATAGAGGAAGGGGAGGGGGTTGTGGAATTTGTCTATCAGAAGGAGAATTCAATATTCACGCCATCAGACGGGAGGCTACCTAGATGGAATATAAGGTATACTTGTTATTTGTGCGCTGTTGTTGCTATATTCCTGCTGTTGGGCCATCCTCAGTGTTCTTCACCTTTCCTCTGCCAGTCAGATGGAGAATTATCCACTCTATTCTCTCCACCATTGCATTTTCATTTTGACCTATAAATGGCGACACAGGAAAACATAGATGCTGGAATCTGGAGCTCCCAGCAAACTGCTTGTGGAACTCAATGGGCTAAGCAGTATCTACGAAGAAAGGAATTCCCTGGAACTCTTTCTTCTAAAGGAATTCCCTGTCAGCCTGTCACTTTGAAATTTCCCTTCTTAGGCAGATGCTGCTTGGCCTGCTGAGTTCCTGCTGCAGATTGTTCAGAATCAGGTTTAATACCTCCAGCAGGTGTGGTGAAATTTGTTACGTGGCAGCAGTACTTTGCAATACATAATAAAAACTGTAAATTACGTAAGTATATATTTAAAAAGTTAAATCAAATAAGTAGTGCAAAAAAGGGAAAAAAGTAATGAGGTAGTGTTCATGGATTCAACGTCTATTCAGAAATCTGATGGCAGAGGGGAAGAAACCATTCTTGAATCATTGAGTGTGGGTGACCAGGCTCCTGTACCTTCTCCCAGATGGTAGCAATGAGCAGAAAGCAAGTTCTGGATGTTGGAAGTCCTTAATGATGGATGCTGCCTTTTTGAGGCATTGATCTTTGAAGATGTCCGGGATGTTGGGGAGGCTAGTGCCTGTTAGAGTGATTTTTGGGTTTAGGACATTTACATTTGGCAATTGACTTTGGCTACCAGTCTTCACAACTGAAAATGTATTTTGGATTTAATTTGCAGTGCAACTTTGAACAATTGGTTCCTAAAAGCTGTGGATCCCAGTCCAGACAATGCTGGTTAAAACTCATTTGTATGTCTGGGGTGCGGATGTGAATCAGGAGATGTGAAGGTTGTATGAATCAGAATCAGAACCAGGTTTTTTTTATCACTGGCATGTGACATGAAAGTTGTTAACTTAATAAACAAATTTCACGTCACATGCCAGTGATAATAAATGTCTGTGGTGTGGATGTGAATCAGGAGCTATGAACATAGAACATACAATAGTACAACACAGTACAGACCCTTTGGCCCACAATGTTGTGCCAACCCTTAAACCCTGCCTCCCATATAACCCTTCACCTTAAATTTCTCCATATAACTGTCTAGTAGTCCCTTAAATTTTGCTCGTGTATCTGCCTCCATCACTGACTCAGGCAGGGCATTCCACGCACCAACCACTCTCTGTGTAAAAAACCTTCCTCTAATATCCCCCTTGAACTTCCCACCCCTTACCTTAAAGCCACGGCCTCTTGTATTGAGCAGTGGTGCCCTGGGGAAGAGGTGCTGGCTGTCCACTCTGTCTATTCCTCTTAATACCTTGTACACCTCTATCATGTCTCCTCTTATCCTCCATCTCTCCAAAGAGTAGCTCCCTTAATCTCTGAACATAATGCATACTCTCTAAACCAGGCAGCATCCTGGTAAATCTCCTCTGTACCCTTTCCAAAGCTTCCACATCCTTCCTATACTGAGGCGACCAGAACTGGACACAGTATTCCAAGTGTGGTCTAACCAGAGTTTTATAGAGCTGCATCATTATCTCGTGACTCTTAAACTTTATCCCTCGACTTATGAAAGCTAACACCCCATAAGCTTTCTAAACTACCCTATCTACCTGTGAGGCAACTTTCAGGAATCTGTGGACATGTACCCCCAGATCCCTTTGCTCCTCCACACTACCAAGTATCCTGCCATTTACTTTGTACTCAGCCTTGGAGTTTGTCCTTCCAAAGTATATCACCTCACACTTCTCCTGGTTGAACTCCATCTGCCACTTCTCAGCCCACTTCTGCATCCTATCAATGTCTCTCTGCAATCTTTGACAATCCTCTACACTATCCACAACACCACCAAACTTTGTGCCGTCTGCAAACTTGCCAACCCCCCCTTCTACCCCCACATCCAAGTCATTAATAAAAATCACGAAAAGTAGGGGTCCCAGAACCGATCTTTGTGGGACACCACTAGTCACAACCCTCCAATCTGAAAGTACTCCCTCCACCACGATCCTCTGCTTTCTTCAGGCAAACCAATTCTGAACCCACTTGGCCAAACTTCCCTGGATCCCATGCCTTCTGACTTTCTGAATAAGCCTACCGTGTGGAACCTTGTCAAATGCCTTACTAAAATCCATGTAGATCACATCCGCTGCATTACCCTCAGCTATATGCCTGGTCACCTCCTCAGAGAACTCTATCAGGCTTGTTAAACACGATCTGCCCTTCACAAAGCCATGCTGACTGTCCCTGATCAGACCATGATTCTCTAAATGCCCATAGATCCTATCTCTATGAATCTTTTCCAACAGCTTACCCACCACAGACGTAAGGCTCACTGGTCTTTAATTACCTGGACTATTCCTACTACCTTTTTTGAATAAAGGGACAACATTCACCTTGTATGTAGTTTCAAAGAAAGCATTGTCCATACATTGTAAATATGGAGTTATCCTTCGATGTTTGGCACATAAAATACGTTGGACCAGCAGACCTTTTGACAGAAAGCGTCTCCATGATCCAAGCTGCACCATGTTTTGTCAAATAAAGCAGCTGCTCTGTATCTACCAGTAGATTTCTCCGGTGACTTCATTCACACAATCCGTGCCCATGATGGAGCTGCCTCAGTTCACAACTTTCTGCAGCTTTTTCTGATCCTGTTCAGTGGCCCCTCCATACTAGATGGCAGTGCCACCAGCCAGAATGCTCTCCAGAGTACATCTGTGGATACTTGTGAGTGTCTTTGGTGACATACCATATAACCATATAACAATCACAGCACGGAAACAGGCCATCTCGCCCCTCCTAGTCCATATCTCCTCAAACCTCTCGTGAAATATAGCTGCAGCAATATATTGGTTCTACACTGAGTGTTTTCCAAAGTTTCTGATCCAGCTTCAAAGATAAAAGGAATCAGACAAAGCACGAGGAATATATTTCAGAGCCCTGGGAAAGAGGAGCTGACAGAGACCAGTTTGAGGGTTTCTTCTAATATCCAGCACAGAAATAATGGGAAGAATAGCCTTGTACAGTGTCATATCATTTTAAAATATAATTTTACTGTTTCACACCATTAAGGCCCTGGAAATGCCAATCATCTAAAACTAATGTGGAAATAAAGAAGAAAATCAAAAAATATGAAAAAGGATAACAAACATTCCTGAATCATAATCTCTGTAAATAAAGAAGGAGACTCGGAAGCTAATTTGTGTGGAGCAAACTCCCATGAACTTTATAGAGAAGATGTTCAGGTAATTTGTAATTGAGAGATTGACTGAGGGGTAGTTTTATTTAGATCAGCACACCTTGGGTCAATCTGGTGGCCTGTACTGTGCTACTGTACTGTACTGCACTGTCCTAATTAGGAAAGAAATATTGGGCTTATATATATATGAATTCATTTGTGTTTTGTGTGTGTGTGTGAGTGTGTGGGTGAGTGAGTGAGTGTGGGTGTGTGTGGGTGTGTGTGTGCGTGTGTGTGTGTGTGTGTGATTCTGAGTGTGAGTGTGTACAGTGCCACGAAAAAGTAATTACCTCCACAACTACTCTCAGATTTTACTGTCTCATTTTCTAAATTTAAAATATACTGAAGTAGGATGCTTTCAGCTCATCTACAAAATATTGTATATCATGTTAAATCAAAAGAAAAGTTCCAAAACATGTCAACATTTTACTAAAATTTAAAATCCAGAATTGTGAGACTGAAAAAATACTCATCCCCTTTTTTAATTACTACACTAACTTTCCTCAGATACAATAACGTAAGATACAATATCTTACCAACTCATATCATTTGATGATGGACAGAAAATTGGAGCAGAAGCTGTTTTCAGTGAATTCCTAAGAATAAATACCCTCTCTCTCTGCAAGGTCCAACAGTATGGCAGATTTTTAACAGATAAAACCAAAATGAAGACAAAAGAGCATTCAAGACAAATCTGGTAGTATGTAATGTAAATCTAATACGGCTCATCAGCCAGGTAACTCCATTCCTTTTGTAAATTATGATGGAGGTAGCATCATGCTATGGGGATGCTTTTCAGCAGCAGGGACTGGAAATCTGGTCAGGATTGATGGGGAGATCGATGCTGCTAAATACAGAGAGATCCTCTGCAAGAAAGCTTAAACTGGGGAGGAAGTTTGTTTTTCAACAGGACAATGACCCAAAGCACACTGCAGGAGCAACTATGGAGAGGCTTCAAAAGTAGAAAATTGATGTTCTTGAGTGGCCCAGTCAGGGTCCTGACGTTAATACGATTGAACATCACAGGCAACTGGCCACTGCTGCTCCACAACTAACCTGGCACAGCTTGAGCAATTCTGCAAAGAAGAATGGGGAAATCTTGCTCCATCATGTTGTACGAAGCTAATAGAGACTTATCCAAAAAAAACACTGGCTGTAATATTTGTGAGAGGTGGTTTTACTAAGTATTGAGCAAAGGGAGGTAAAAACATTTGAACTGTTGACATTTCAGTTTTTGAATTATTTTTTCATCTTTTACAATTTTCCTTATTTTTAAGCTGTATAATGAAAATGGAGAGTGTGATTCACAAATAAAATTTCTCAGTTAAATTGATCAAAATCCCTGGTTGTAATACTCATTTATGTGAACAAGGAGCTGGGACTGAATAGTTTTACTCGGCACTGTGTGTGTTTGTTTGTTTGTGTGAGTGTGTGAGCAGTAACTAGCCAGTACCGAAGGTGGTTTGCTATTCCAGAGTCTCTATTTCTCTGCTTTGAGCTCTCTGTAATAGGATTTAAGGCCTTTTCACAAAGACATGTCCTTTTAAATTGAGCAAGCTCTTGATCTTATTTCTTCTGCTGATATTACCCTTCACTGACTGATTGTGAGTTTTATTATAGGGCCTTGGACAAGGTCATACTCACAAAGGGAGGAGATTTTAACCCCAGCAAACAACACGAGTAACTGATAGACTTTAATATTGTCGTTCTCACAGAGCATGCACATTATTCTAGGATTACCTCAGTAGTGTAGTAGTTAGCGCGACACTATTACAGCCAAGGATATTAGAGTTTAAAGTTCAGTTCTGGTGTTCTCTGTAAGAAAATTTGTACATTCCCTCTCTCTAGGTGTGGATTTTCTCTGGGTCCTTTTGCTTCATCCCACAGTCCAAAAACTTACCAGTTAGTAGGTTAATTGAACATTGTAAGTTATCCTGAAATTAGGTTCTGGTTAAATCAGTGTGTTTCTGGGAGGCATCGCTTGGTGGGCCACACTGTATTTCTAAATAAAAAATAAATAAACTTTGACCGAATCTTGCCGCACAGGTTTCATCAGATGACCCCCCCCCCCCACCCCAGCCATGAGACTCATCACCCTGCCACAAGGTTCCTGCCATTGGTCCACCCTCTTCTCCCCTCCACCAATTAGATCAAGAGTAAGCTCTCCAATACCTGACTGGACACCTCTTGACTATTAATAGAAGAGCCAAATTTTCCTCCATCGCCAATATTTTCAAATACAATAAATACGTGTTCAAAGAAAATGGAAAGGAAAAAAAATACAATTTAGTTTTAAGGCTCTGTGATTTCTCTCCAGGGTTTTTGCAAAGTTCTGGCAATTAATCTTCATTTCTTGGAGAATCCAAGGACAGGTCTGGTATCTTATCAAGTCCTGATCCAGAACATGTCCCTTTAACTTTCACATACAGTGCTGGACAGAAGCAGACCATTCAGCCCAACTCATCTATACTAGCTAAGGTGTCCATTATGATTATAACTTGATCGTCTGTTTCAGTGAAGTTTATGGAACAATAAAAATGGCTTCATCACTCCAGAGAAAACTCTCCCATTTCTTTGATACAGAAACATTCATCTGAGATAGCAGACCTAATATCTTTGTTTAAATGATGCCATCTCCAACAGTGCAGCACCATCTTACCACAAACACAAGTGATTCAGCAGATGCTGAAAACCCAGAGCAACACACACAAAATGCTGGAGGAACTCAGCAGGTCAGGCAGCATCTGTGGAAATGAATAAACAGTCGATGTTTTGGGCTGAGACACTTCTTCAGGCTGGTAAGAAAGGGGGAAAAAGACAAAATAAAGCACAGTACAGGTCTTTTGGCCCATGATATGATGCCAAACCAGTACTTCAAGTCCTTCCCTCACACACGGCCCTCCAATTTCCTTTCATCTATGTGACTATATAATCCAGCTTTCTTCCCCCTTCCTTTCCAGTCCTGAAGATGGGTCTCAGCCCAAAATGTCAGTTGTTTATTCTTCTCCATAGAGGATGCCTGACCTGCCGAATTGCTCCAGCATTTTGTGTATGTTACTATCTCACCACAGAGGAGATTAATGGAATCCAGGTTACAGTATACAGATCAAACTTTTCTAAGTTGTGCAACTTGCTTCTGCAGTGCAATGATAAATTGTACCATGGGAAGCTGTTACAAGCTGCCTATGATTGAACACCTACTTGAATATTTTCCATATTCTAAAGTGAGTTAGCAAATTTCTCTGGATTTCATAAGACTATAGCAACATAAAATATACAGTACTGTACAGAAATCTTAGGCACATATACAAACTATAGCTAGGGAGCATAAAACTTTTGCACAGTACTGGATTTGCCAACGTGGTGTGGAGAGTAGGTTTGTAAATTCGGTGGGAGCAAAAGATGTTCATGAACCTTCTCTGACCCTCTCCAATGTCAGCACATCGTTTCTTAGACAAGGGGTCTAAAACTGCTCAATACTCCAAGTGCAGTCTGACAAATACCTTGGGAAGCTTCAGAAACAATTGGATAAAGAAATTACAAACAACAGCTCACCTTCTCACCTTAACCCCATCGCCAACACAACTCTAATGCCAAGACTTGGCTGGGTATTTCTATAGAAATCCTGGTTTCTAGCAATGGAACAGAGCGTCTCCCTGTGTTTTAGTGAGGCAGTATGATCTACTTTTCTGAGGTAGTGGAATCTGCCCGGCAACCTGCTGGGCTAAGTCCAGAAAAACAGCTGTCAGACCCACGTGCCATGGTAGCTTAATGGTTAGAGCAACACTATTAAAGCTCTGGGCATCAGAGTTCAGAGTTCAATTCTGGATTCTGGTGCCGACTGTAACCCTGTCCTTCCCGTGTGTGCGTGGATTTCCTCCGGGTGTTGCAGTTTCCTGCCATAGTCCAAAGGTGTATCTGTTAGTAGGTTAACTGGTCATTTTAAATTGTGCTGTGACTAGGCCATGGTTAAATTGATGTGTTGCTGGGTGATGCGACTTGGTGGGCCAGAATGGCTCACTTCCCACAGTGTCCCTAAATAAATAGACAGATAGGAGAGAGGATTTGGCTGCCAAGAGAAGGGGGAACAATGGCAGTGATTAAATATCTAGTTACATCGTGGAACATAGAACATGGACCATTACAGTACAGTACAGGCCCTTCAGCCAATGATGTTATGTTGACCTTTTAACCCTGCCCCCTACACATCCATACATTTTTCTAACATCCACGTGCTTTTCTAAGAGTCCCTTAACTTTATCTGCCTCTACCACCACCCCTCTCAGTGAGTTCTACACACCTAATCTCTGTGTGAAAAGTTTAACTCTGACATCCCCTATACTTTCATCTAATCACCTTAAATTTATGCCCACCAACTATCATGTCGACTGCAAACTTTCTAACCCACCCTTTCACTTCCTCATCCAAGATACTTATAAAAATCACAAAGAGCAAGAGTCCCAGAGCAGGTGATTACACGACCTGTCCCTCAGAAAGCCATGCTGGCTATCCCTAATCAGACAATGATTTTCCAAATGCTCATCAATCATGTCTCTAAAAATCTACTCCATTAATTTGCCCACCTCTGAAGTAAGACTCACTGGTCAATAATTCTTTTTCCTGAACAAAGGAATTACTTTTGCCACCCTCTAATCATCTGATACTATTCCTGACACCAGTGAGGGTGCAAAGGTCATTGCCAACAATACAACAGTTTCTTCTCTCCCTTTCCATAGTAACTTGGGGTACATCCTGTCCTGCCTCAGGGACTTATTAATCCCAACATTTTTCAAAAGTTCCAGCACATCCTCTTCCTTAGTGTTGACATGTTCTGGTAGACCAGCCTGTTTCACTTGGTCCTCACAGATGTCAAGGTCTTTTTCACTGAAGAATACTGAAGCAAAGTATTCATTAACAACCTCTTCTTCCTCCCCTGACTCCAGGCACATGCTTCCTCCAAGTCCATGAAAATGTTATTACTATCCAAAGCCTTCTCATGCTCTTTCTAGCTCTCCTAATTCCCTTGTTCAATTCCTTCCTGGCTAATTTAACCCTCTAGAGCCTTGTCTGAACCTTCCTAGATATTAAGAAAGCTTATTTCTTCCTTTTGACTCGATGTTCCACATTTCTTGCCCACATGGTGCCCTCACCCCACCATTCTTTCTCTGCCTTGATGGGATGAACCTTTCCAGAGCACCATGCAAGTGCTGTCTAAACAACCACATTTCCTTCAGTACATTCATTCCCAATTTATGCTCCCAAGCTCCTGCCTAATAGCACAGAATTCCCACCCGGCCCCTCAATTAAATATTTTTTCCACACCATCTGTTCATATCCCTGTCTAAGTAAAGGTCAGGGAGTTGTGGTCCCTGTCTCCAAAATATTAACCCAAGAGAGTTTCTTCCTCTCTACCATCAGATTTCTGAATACTCCACGTGTAATGTTTCCTCTTTTGCATGATTTGTTTCTGGTGTACCTTAGATTTTTATATCTTGCTACCACAAAACAACTAATCAAACATCAGAAATAGTAAATCATATTCAAAGTTCAAAGTAAATTTCTTACCTAAGTACATATATGTCACTATATACACCTGAGATTCATTTTTTGTGGGCATTCGTAGTAAATATAAAGAAAGACTACAGAATCAATGAAAGATCACACCTAACAAAACAGACAAACAATCAATGTGCAAAAGGCAACAAACTGTGCAAATACAAAAAGAAAGAAGTAATAATAATAATAAATAAGCAAGAAATATCAAGAACATGAGATGAAGAGCCCTTAAAATGACTGGAGGTGGAGCGAAGTCAAGATGGCATCAAGCAGCGACTCCTTTGCTGACATCTTCAGAAGCAGCTTTATTTCTATCTTTGATATCTTTTTTTTCCCTGTTCAGGGTGCGAGAGGTTCTTTTGAAGACTTTGACCTGGAGTTACACCCTGACTTTGATTCTTTGCGGGAATGGGAGCTGCTCCCAGGGCCTCGTGACCAGCCGCTTTTTGATGTCCCAAGGAGTGGCCCAGGAGAGGAGCACAACTTCAGCTTTCCAGATTTCATAGCTCTGGGGACGTGCCCCGGACTAAAGTGTCGCGGGAGAACACGGAACATCGGGTTAGCTGCCGGGGGTTGTGTGTCTGGAGAGCTGCGACTATTTGGTGCCGACTCTCTGGGCGCAGAACTCATTAAAAGCAACGCAACAGACTTCTAACATCGTAAATCAATGAGTTGATTGTTATGTCTCCCTTTTCGCAGTGAAATGGGGACACCTGTTTTCCCCTTATTAGGGAGAGAGATTATGTTGAATTACCGGGTGAACAAGTAGTTTCTGGAGTACTGCAGGTCTGTGTCTTATTGATGCTTTGCTGCACGCTTGAGTGCTCGGTGGGGGAGGCCGACACATTTTTCCTGGTGGGGGTGGGGGGGTCATTCCCTTGCTGTTGCTTATGCATAGGATGGGGGAGCTGGGGGGGGGGCGGGTTGGGGCTCTAACGTTTAACTGTCATTCACTCTTTGGGGCACTCCTCTGTTTACGTGGATGTTTGCAAAGAAAAAGAATTTCAGGATGTATATTGTATACATTTCTCTGACATTAAATGTACTTATGGAAACCTATTGAAAAGTGAGTTCATAGGTGGTGGGATGACATGAGTATGGAGGGAATGGAGGGATAAGGTTTGCCTTCAGACAGAAGACATTGCAAATGGCTCTTGATTTGAACTCCGTATTCTGATGCCCAAGCTGCAGTTGTGTTGTGCTAACTGCCACGCAAATGTGGCACCCTAATTTGACTTTAAAAGCCTAACTTGGGTGCAAAAGGTAGGTTTATCCAACTGAAGTTTACAACAACATTTGAGACTAATTCCATGCTGTATGACAATCACCTGGTATTTCTTTATTAATGGGCAGTTTCTATGAAGACGTGGACTAAATTCTCCTGGTCTGGTGATCTTGCTGTCTGGCACTGATATCACAAGAGCTTTCTTCAATGGACTGGTCTCTTTCTCTGCGTGGCTGGATGTACTGTTAGACACTGAATTCAGCTGGGCACAGCAAGTCACCAGGAAGGATTTTAATCTTATGGGAACAAGCTGTGTACTGGGCTGGTGATAATTCACTCAAGTGAAGAATTAAAGCACATAATACTTTATGTTATACAGTGCCTTGTGAATAATGTTCCAGATTTAAGAAAAAAAAAGAATGTACAAACATTATATTAACCTTGCACCATGGAAGAATGGAGTAACCCTTAGATGATTGTGTGGCTGAGGAGTTGTGGTACAGGTCTATGTCTCATATGGTTAACATTAACCCCATTTGTTCGTTAAGGCAGAAAGTTAGCTTTAGAACCGAGGGTAGTCCTGTCTCATTCACTAGGGAAGAAAGATTAACAGCAAAGGAAGGAGCGAAGAATGGAAAGAAGGATGAAAAGAGGGAAGGACAGCAAGGAAGGTGGAATCAAAGGAAGGAGGAAAGGAAGAAGTGAAAGAACAAAGCAGGGAAGGAGAGGAGGAAAGGTAGGTTGAATGAAGGAGGGAAGGAAGAAAGTGGGTGAGAAAGGAAGGAGGGGAGGAGGGAGGAAGGAAAGGTTGGCAAAAGAAAGAAACAAGGAATAAATGAAAGAAAGGGAATCAGAAATGGATGGAAAGAAGGAAAGAGAGAAAATAAAAATGGAATGGCAAAAAAGCAAGGAAGATAAAGAAACAGATGAAAAGGGAGGAAAAAGGAAGGAGGGAAGGAAAAAGTGAAAGATGGAGGGTGGAAATAAGGAATGAAGGGAGGGGAGAGGAAAGAGAGATTGAAGGAATGAGGGGAAGAAGGAAGGATGCTGTTGTTGCTTTGTCACTTGGTATATTCTGTTTTATTGTGTTCTGTGCTTTTTCTGTTGAGCATTGTGGGCATCCTATTGTGGTGCCAGAATGTGTGCCAACACTCATCCTTGACTGTGTAGGTTATTAACACAAATGACACATTTCACTGTATGTTTCGATGCACGTGTGATTAACAAATATGAATCTGAATAAATCTCCCTCAGGCAGATAGCATCAGGTAAGCAGCATTCATGAGAAAAACATAAGTTATACCCAAATTTACAAGAAATAACTCAGAACAAAAACAAGGTCAATTTTAGTACAAGCAACACACACCCACACACACACACACACACACACACACACACACACACACACACACACACACACACACACACACACACACACACACACACACACAAAATGTTGGAGGAACTCTGCAGGCCAGGCAGCATCGAAGGAAAACAGTACAGTCTATGTTTCAGGCCGAGACCCTTCAACCTTTTCATAGATGCTGCCTGGCCTGTGCAGTTCCTCCAGCATTTTGTGTGTTGCTTGGATTTCCAGCATCTTGTTTGCAGTTTTAGTAACAAGTGGTGAAAATGATGATAGTGTTGCCACACTGAGGTTGTGGTTAGCGTTGTGTCGGTTGGTTCGTGATGGAATGATCAAAGGGAAGTTGCTGTTCTGGAACTTGGTGGTGTTAGATTCTGGTGTTTAGACACAATGTTCTTTTAGAAGTCAGGAATGAGACTTAAAACTCGTTCCTTCATGATCATTTTATTAAGAGTTGATAGAACAAAGAGAGTAGGAATAGAACAGTGATGGAGTTCTTACTATTAAAGAAGAGAGGATCTAAAGTTCACATCTAGCATAAAACAACTACAGATAAAAACATTCCATAGATAACAATAAACCAATTGGGAAATTCTTATCAATATTGTGGTAAAATTGACCAATGAAAAAAATAGTAGCCACTTAATGAAAGACAAAGCATCTTTCAGAATTATACTTTGTATAACCACCAGAAGCATATTAAAACTGTTATGCATCTAAAGGCCATTTAAAATACACGTAGATAATTAATAGTTAAACTGAAAAGAAAATGACAATTAAAGTTAAACAGTTGGAGCTCGCAATGGTGAGGGGCTTCAGGTCTCTGTACTTCGTGTCAGTGGTAGCTATGAGAAGATCGGCAGAGCGTGGATGGAGGACATCTTTGATGATGGACGTTGCCCCCTTGGAGGCAGAACATTCTGTAGATACCACCGACATTGAGCGGGATATGCCTGTGATGTGGTAGGCTTAGGCTTTATTCACCATTGCCAGAGGATGACCTCATCAAATTGAAATGTTTACGGTTCTGAGAATGGTTGAAGGATGGTCAGTGTCGCGCAATCCCAGGGGCCGTCAAGAAAGGGGATATACAAATTCAGTACAATATGGTTCGACTTCTTAACCTAATGGGTGCAAATCTTTGGAACTCTCTCTCCCAGAAGCTGTTGATGTTCAGTGACTGAATATATTCCAGCAATGACCAATAGATTATAAGATGCTTGAAGGTAACTGGGGGTGGAGGGGGAGTGGGTTGAGTTGCAGCAGAGATGGGAATTGGTAATTATTTTATGATTATTGTATATACTGAGATGTCACCCAGACAGATCGTTCAAAGTTCAAAAGTTCAAAGTATATTACCATAGCATGCATACTATATTACAATAGAAACATAGAAAACCTACAGCACAATCCAGGCCCTTCCGCCCACAAAGCTGTGCCAAACATGTCCCTACCTTAGAAATTACCAGGCTTACCTATAGCCCTCTATTTTACTAAGCTCCATGTACCTAACTAAAAGTCTCTTAAAAGGCCCTATTGTATCCGCCTCCACCATCATCACTGGCAGCCCATTCCACGCACTCACCACTCTCTGAGTAAAAAACTTACACGTGACATCTCCTCTGTACCTACTCCCCAGCACCTTAAACCTGTGTCCTCTTGTGGCAACCATTTCAACCCTGGGAAAAAGCCTCTGACTATCCACATGATCAATGCCTCTCATCATCTTATAGACCTCTATCAGGTCACCTCTCATCCTACATCGCTCCAAGGAAAAAAGGCCGAGTTCACTCAACCTATTTTCATAAGGCATGCTCCCCAGTCCAGGCAACATCCTTGTAAATCTCCCTTGCACCCTTTCTATGGCTTCCACATCCTTCCTGTAGTGAGGCAACCAGAACTGAGCATAGTACTTCAAGAGGGGTTTGGTGCAACAAGGGGTACTGAGGCCAGTAGCCTCCACAGAATGAAAGAGTGCAATTGTTCACAGTTTTGGACATAAATAATGGATTTTGGTCTATCCCACTACAAAGAGAGTTTCAATACAAGTTTACATTAGCAGTATATATGGACTGCCATACCACAGGGGTTCCAGAATTTCCCGTCTATATCTCACCAACGCTTAGGTGAAGGGTTAAAACGGTTTTCAAAACCCAAGTGCTTGGTGCAATACATAGATGATCTACTCCTGCAGACTGAAACCAAGCAGGAACATTATCAGCTATTGACAGAATTGCTGCAATTACTTGCATTGGGACTAAAGGTAAACCCTAAAAAAGTACAAGTGATAAAACAAGAAGTTAGTTATTTGGAAATGATCTGGACACCGGGACAAAGAGAGATTGATAAGCGAAGAGTAGAATTGGTTATGAAACTGCCAGTGGTCCTTTCTGGGGCTGGTAGGATACTGTAGGGATCACATTGATGGATTTTCCACTGAAGCATCTCCTGTAATGGAGTTACTGAAGAGAATGTGGTGTGGGAATGGAAATCAGAACACACCCAGGCCATCACAGCTCTGAAGCAGGCATTGGCCACCTAAAACCCCCAAATCTGAATGAGCCATTCTCATTGGAGGTGGCTACGATTGATACAACCCTCAGCAGTGATGTTACAGGAGACGCATGAGAAGTTAAGACCAGTCATGTATGCATCATGCCTGCTCTCACCGGTAGAACAGGGTGTACTGTAAGTGAAAAACACTTCAGTGGTTTTCTGGGTGGTACAACATTTCGCCTACATAGTGGGACTTAATCTACTTATAATACTGACAGAACACACCCCCATAGAATTACTGTTAGATGGAAGGATTAAAGATGGTTCAGTAAGCCAAAACAGAATTGCTAGATGGACATTGTTGCTGCAAGGAAGAAATATTGGTGTAAAGCGAGGAAACATGTCAGCCGATAACCTGGCGTACCAAGGAAGTGAACATGAGTGTCAAGTTATGATAGCAATTGATCCCAAAGGTCCATTTGTATCAAAACAAAAAGGAGGGGTGGAAGCAGATCAGATAAAGTAATGACTGAGAACAAAGGAAAAAGAAAAGCCCTACTTTAAAATTTTTGTCGACGGCTTCTCATCAGTACAGGATGGTGAGAGGAGAAATGTGTGTGGCATGTATGTAAAGGATGAACATGGCCATGAAAGGTATAGTATAGCTTTAAAGTTACCCAAAACGATGAGTGCACAGGCAGGTGTAGTACTGTACCTGTGGTTAGCCACCCAGAATGCTTTCTGCCAGTGTCAGTTTGTAACAGCTTTACAGAATTTGTGCCTCTGTGGGATTGTTTCAGCTGATGGGAAGCCCCTCCCATCTGCTGCTTTTGTCATGGTCCTGGCTGGCATTTCCCATCTTTTCCCTTTCCTCCCTAATTGGTCCTTAATCCCCACACTTGATTCCCAATCTTTCCCAATTCCTCTCAATCACCAGCACCTGGCTTCCATTAGCCACCAGAGGATAAGACTCTGTGGTCGGTTGGTCGGTCAGTCCGTCCAAGTCTTCAACCCTGTATCTCTCTGTGAACCAAATCTCCCAGGGCCTCACTCAGCCTGGTCCCGATTCTACACTCGCTACAGAGATACCATCTCCTGATCCTACCACTGTGTCAGAGTTCTGCACTTGGGTTTGTTTTCCTGCCACGTCTGTGTCACAGCTTTATTACGACATATATTAAGAGGCAAAGGGAAAAGAATATGGAGTCACAAAGGTGAAAACCCACTCTAAATTATCTCCTGAGAGAAATGGAAAGGCTGACAAATTGCAAAGGAATTGTTTGAGTAGGAATGGTAGCCACAGATTGGGGAGATTTGGAGGCAGAAAGAACAACAGATTAAGATTATGGGTTTTACAGAGGAGCAGAAGATAAAGAATTCAAAATTTGACAGAAGGTGCAGGGTCTGAAGTGTACAAAGAGCACAAGGGAGTGTTTGTCAAAGATGTTTGTCCTTCATGAAGGGAAGTTTGTGGTTCCAGAGTGGAAGAAACCAGATGATCCATTGGTTCCATAATGACTGGGGACACCCTGGAAAAGATCAAAGAAGTGGGCTGGTGGTCTAAGATGAAGGATGATGCAGACCATTATGTCAAAAATTGCTTGATTTGTGTACAATAAGATCTTGATAGTAATGTAAAGAAAGGAGCCCTTTGACACACCAGACCAGTGGAAGGGCCTTGGGCTAGTTTTCAGACAGATTATGTTGGTCACTTATCACCCACCCCAGGAGGGTATAGGTATATTCTGGTGGTAATAGATACCTTTACAAAGTGGGTGGAAGCTTTCCTGGTTAATAAAATCACAAAAAAGGCCACTGCAAAAATCATTTTGGAAAGGATATTCACTCGATGAGTACAACCCCGGAGTATCGAATGAGATTTGACATATTTCATGGCCCAGGTAATGCAAGATGTCATGGCACTTTTAGGGGATCGGGCAGGCTTCATATACCCTTTAGACCACAGTCTAGTGGGATTGTGGAAAGGATGAATCGAACACTAAAAAATATAATTGAAAAAATGGTGCAACAACATGGCAAATAGTTTTGCCTTATGCTTTGATGATAATAAGGAATACAGCGGTATCTTCAACTGGTTACACCCTTTATAAACTCATGACCAGAGGGGGCATGAGAGGATTGGAGGAATTGTTAGGATTAGATTTGTCAGAACCCGAAATTGATGGGATTGCATCAGAAAAGTGGGTACAGTTGGTAGAGACAGTGAATGAAGCCAATTATGTGGCAGCCTACCAAACAGGAAAGAAAAAGCAACAGAGTAAAGCCTACTTTGATGCAAAAGTCAGTCCCACAGAATTAAGTCCAGCACAAAGGGTAATGATTAGAATACACCAACCCACCTCATTTTTAAATCGAAAGTTTGCAGGGCCCTGTGAAGTTATTGACAAAGCAAGTCCTTCAGTGTACAAAGTACCGACTGCTCCAGATAAAAGTGGGTGGCACCATATCAACCAGCTGAAATTGGTGGGGGAGAAACAGGAATGTTATCACCATCAGCTCATTACAATTGATGTAGATGGTGACCCTGATTTGGTAGATTTGAGGATGGAACAATCGTTCCAAGAGGATGGGAACAGGTCCTATCAAGGGGGTGATTTTCAGTCCCCTCATCCTGAGAACCAGGAAAGTCTTGTCAAAAAATCAAAGGAAAAGGAAGAGAAGCCAGTGCTTATCCCTCCTATCCCGAAACAAAATTGGATGAGGAAAAATGGACACCTTGATTCCAAAGACAATTAGGAGTCTGGAATGGGTGGTCTAGAAAAACAAAAGAAAATATGGACTTAAACTAGTTTAAGATTTAAAATGGAAGAAAAGCAAGTATTACCCTTGTGTGTTACAGGTTTAACTCAACATGAAGAGAATAATGTATTTTGTTGCAATGGAATTTACCATGACTGGGGCCATGGTCTGTCTTGTTCCAGAGCCAGTACAGTGGACAAACATGTCCAACAGTGATATCATTGCTTGGAAAACACTCAGTGAACAGAAACAAATCAGCTCAACGGACACGGGTAATACGGTCTAACAAGGGAGAAATGGAGGACTCAAATCTGTATTATACACAGTATTAAAGGAGAACTTCAAGATGCTACGCACTGATACAGATAAATATCTGCGGGACTATGTTGTTACTGAATTGCCACCAAATCCTCACTTGACCGCGGACTGAACGTGTGTTGTAGAGAAAGCAAGGGAGATTATCCATCAGTGGACTAGACACACTAAAGTAATTAAAACACATGCTGATATCAAGCAAGATCGTGAGTGACCCAGGCTTTTGGAGTAAGTTTTAGAATTAGGGGACAAATGTTCAAAAATATCCATGGGTAAGAATAGTATCACATGCTGCTGTAACACTAATTTTAAATACCCTGATAATTGTATTGTTTAATGTACATCAATTACGAAGATGGAAGGCTGAAATAATGGAAAAAATCAAGGATAATGCTTTCATGAGACTGCAGAGACGAGTGTCAGTATAAAATTGGTGAATTTAGTAGGTAAATGTTAATATTTTTACAGAATGTAAGTTTTGCACACCGACTGGGGTTCCATGGCATTCCTATGGGCTGTCAACTGAATGAGAGAAGGATAATGATCATAAGATAAATATCTTTGGATCAAGCGGAGGGAGATGTTGGCCAGAAGAAATTACAGTCTGATCAAGGACAGAGAAACAGACACACCAGTTGTCTTTGTTTCCCCTTTTTTATGGACTCTAAACTGATTCTTGCAGCTGAATGTGGACACAGGAAGCTTCAGGTAATGATCTGCCAAACCTGAGACCATTCTCAAACAAGTAGCTATTTGATATGTAAAGGGCGTGGATCCTGAACTGATCCTTACTCTAGGACAATCTAATCAGAGCAATAAATCTGAGACCATTCTCAGAGGAGTAGCTACTTGTCATGTAAGATGCCAGACTTGCAACCAATAATCTTGTTAGACTCTGTCTGGGTTGCGTCTTTTAACTGGTTCGGACCAGTCAGAGTGTAAAGACACAGAAACACAAGGCCGGGGCGGGCAGAGCCATGAAACAATGTTGAATGTAGCCCTGTACAATGACCAGTAAGAAAGTGACCCAGGTAGGTCAGGTGACATTGAGCCAATGGGATGGAGATCCAATGGATCAATTGATGAGGAACAGTACAAGACTCAGGAGCTCCGAATACGCAGGGGCAATAACTCTCCGGCAGCCAGAGGCCAACCATCACGGATAAGGAGGACCCCACGGACACGTGGAGATCGAGACCATGAGGAACATCTGGCCAATGTAGACTCCTTTTTTTCTTCATTGATTGTTCATGGAGTGTCAGGGGTTGTAGTAGGGAGCACACAGGTAGATGAGAAACCCACGTGATTTTTAGTTACTTGCCGGTAAATTCTCTGCCTCACTGATCATTATTACAAGGGGTGATTCTTGTAACATAACAATGCAGAATAAAGTGTAATAGTTACAGAGAAAGTGAGGTGCTGGTAAACAGTAAGTTGCAGGATCATAACAATGTGGATTGTGATGTCAACAGTCCATCTTATTGTACTAGAGAAACATTGAATTGTCTTATAGGTTAAAAGCTGTCCTTGAGCCTGATGATACGTGATTTTGGGCTTTTATAAGTTCTGTCCAATGGGTGAGGGGACAAGAGAGGATATCCAAAGTGGATGGGGTTTTATTCATGCAACACACACAAAATGCTGGAGGAACTCAGCAAGTCAGGCAGCATCTGTGGAGAAGAATAAACAGTCAACGTTTCAGGCTGAGACCCTTCATCAGGACTTGCCCCTAAACTTCAGTTGTTTATTCAAAACCGTAGATGCTGCCTGACCTGCTAAGTTTCTCCAGCATTTTGTATGTGTTGCTCTGGATTGTGTTGTATCTTGTGTTTTATTTATGCTGTCTGCTTTACTGGGGCAGTGAGAAGTGTAGATAGGATCCATCGAGGGAAGATCGGTTTCCATGGTGTGCTGAGCTGTGTCCACAGCTCTTTGCAGCTTCTTGCAGTCACGTGCAGAGCAGTTGCCGTACCAGGCTGTGATGCATCTAGACAAAAGGCTTCCCATGTTGCATTGAACAAGACTGATGACAGCCAACACAAGAGGGACATACCAAAGATGAGGTGTGAGGGAAAAAGAGAGAATGTGCATGGTGGAGGGGCTTTTAATTATGTTGGCTGCTTTACCGCAACAGCAGGAAGTGTAGACAATCAGTGGAGAGGAAGTGCTACTTTTCATGAGGCAAAAGATTATTAAACCATAAGACCATAAGATGTAGAAGCAGAATCAGTCCATTTGGCCCATTGAGTCTGCTCCAGCATTCCATCATGGCTGATCCATCATCTCTCTCAACCCGCTTCTCCTATCTTCTCCCTGTAACCTTTGATGCCCTGATTGTCAATCTCTGCCTTAATTATCTGGGATCCAGTTTAGGTTGAGTTGTTCACTGACCTTGGCAATTAACTTGCAAACATTTCATCACCGTGTGAGGAGATATTGTCAGTGCGATGTCCTTTGTGGTGTGTCATCCGAATGCTTGGCCTTTGTATACATTTCAATCAGCTGATTGGACATCATTTCTCAAATGAGTTTGTTGAAAGGTTAATCGGTTAATAGGCCATTGTAAATATTCACATGATTAGGCTAGGAATGAATTGGGGATTTCTGGGCAGTGAGCTTGAACAGTCGAAAAGGCCTACTCTAGGCTGTATCTCAAAAATAAAAACAAAAACAAAGGACAAATCCTTGATCTGACAAGGAACAAATGATAAAAGCTTTTCTATGTGTCAAAAAATACTGTTCAGTTTAGAAAGTTTATTTTTTTATACACTCAACCTCAACAGCTTAAAAAAAATTAATGAAAAATGGATGAATTGAGACAGTCAAGTCAGAAGTCATATTTAGTCTGGAGTTAAATCCCTTAGGATGGGTTGACTGTCACTGTGATATATAAAAAAAAATCCCAAACAATTAAATTCACATGCCTAAGAACTATCGGTATAAGGAGGGTGTCAGGGTGATAGAGAGGGTGTTTCAAAACACCGAACTCACTTTGCAACTAATCTACTGACAAACAAGAGCCTGGCAAAGGCATGTATCAGGGGAATTGGAAAGCACAGAATAGAATCAGAACCACAATCAGATTTATTATCTCTGACTTATATGATGTGAAATTGGTTGTTTTGTGGCAGCAGTACAGTGCGAGGACATAAAATTACCATAAATTACAAAATAAGTAAACCGTGCAAAAAAGAGGAATTACAAGGACGTGTTTACAGGTTCATGGGCCCATTAGAAATCTAAAGATGAAGGGGAAGAAACTGTTCCTGGATCATTGTGTGTGGGCCTTCAGGCTCCTGTACCTCCCTCCTAATGATAGCAATGGCATGTCCTGGATGGTGAGAGTCCTTACTGATGGATGCTGACTTCCTGAGGCACTATCTCTTCAAGATGTCCTCAGTGGTGGGGAGGGTGGCAGTCTCTCGTGATCCTGTATATTGGGGCCTCCATACCAGGCTGTGATGCAACCAGTCAGAGTGCTCTCAAACCTGTTGATCTGTAGAAATTTGTAAGTCTTTGATAACATACCGAATCTCTAACTCCTAATATTATAGAGGTGCTGGCGTGCCTGCTTCTTGATTGCATCTGTACGATGGGCTTGCGATAGATCCTCGGGATGTTGATGCCCAGAACTTGAAACTGCACATCCTTTCCACTGCTGATCCCTCAAAGAGGAGTGGTGTGTATCCCCTCGACTTCTTCTGGAAATCCACAACCAATTCCTTGATTTTGCTGATGAGAAGTGCAAGGTTGTTTTTAAGACAGCACTTAACCAGTTGATCTATCTCACTCACTCCTGTATGCCTCCACATGGCCATCTGAGATTCTACAAGCAATAGTAGTGTCATCAATGAACTTACAGGTGCCATTTGAATTCTGAACATTTGTGCATTAAACTTGAGTAAAGACCTAAGATATATGAGTAGCATTAGGCCTTTGACCCATCAAATATGCTCCATCCTTCTAACATAGCTGATTTATCATCCCTCTCAACCCCATTCTCCTGCCTTCTTCCTATAAACTTTGCTGCCCTGACTAATCAAGAACCTATCAACCTTCAAACATAATCAATGACTTGGTCATCTGTGACAATAATTTCCACTGATTCACTACCCTTTGGCTAAAGAAATTCATCTTCTCTTCTGTTCTAAATGGACATACTGTAGCGGTGTGCTACACGCAGCGCTGCAATAACGACACGGAGTCAGTGAGCTGCAGATGCAAAAGAGATTTATTCAAACTTCACGGCCTCACTTTAAAGCCTTCCTGATCCCGCCCTCCCCAGGCGGGAATGCTGTAGGGGGGGAGTATTTACAGTCCCGTCCCGCGTGCGGGCTTTTCCCCTTGCTGGTGAAGCAGACTTGGCGCCCTTTTTGGAACCGGCCTCTATGCCGGCTCGCGCCACTTTGTGAGGCGGTTCGAGTGCGCTGGGAAGTGGGTCGCCACATAACCATTATTCTGAGGCTGTGCCCTCTAGTCCTAGACTATAGGAAACATCCTTTTCATATCTACTCTAACGAGCCCTTTCAATATTCAATATGGGTTTAAGTACCTAAGTATTGCCTCTGATAGCTGCTGAATCCTATTGTCTCCTTCACAGCTCTGTGTAGATAAAAGAGGTGCATCGGAATGGAGAATGGTTCTTTTAGTCCTGTACTCTACAACCTTCCTCTGCCCTTTGCTCCATTAAAAAAAGGGTTAACACGTATTGCTTAATCTAAATTCTGGTTGGCACAATGGTGCACCTAGTTATGCTGCTGCCTCATATCTCCAGAGATCCAGTTTGATCCTGACCTCTGTAACTGTCTATGTGGAGTTGGCATGGCCTTCATGTGACTGTCTGGATTTCCTTTTGGTGCTCTGGTTTCCTCCTGCATCCCAGACGTGCAGGTCACTAGGTTAATTGGCCACTGGACATTGTCTCTAGTATGTAGATGAGTGGAGGGCTTTAGGAGAAGTGTAGGTTACAGGGATAACTGGTGGGTGGATGAGCATTATTCTATGAGCCACAAGCATTTCAATGGGCTAAATGGCCTTATATGCCAAAAGGCAGCTTCTTCCCTCAGGCTGTGACGCTAATGCTGCCACCACTGAGGTCTTGTCAGCAGGACAACAATCTGTTTACTGTTTAGCTGTGCTGTGCATTACATGGATTTTGAAATACGTTTTATTAACTTACATATATTTTGCTTTACAGAATTAGGCAAATGTCTTAGGTACCCGAGCTCTATATATGTGCCTGAGACCTTCGACAATATTTTTCAGTATGAACTGTGTGTGATATATGCTTTGCGGTTGCACCGTGATCCAGAGGAACATTGTTTCGTTCGGTTGTATATGTATGCAGTCAGATGGCAATAAACTTCAACTTGAACATGAATCAGAATCAGCTCTATTATCACAAACTTAGATGATGCAAAATGTGTTGTTTTGTAGCTGCAAAAGCTACGAATTACCATAAACTACAAAACTAAACAGTGCTAAAATAACAAATAGCAAGGTAGTGTTCATAGGTTCATGACTTCTGATGGTGGAGGGGGAAATACTTCAGCTGGATCATTGAGTGTGAGTCTTCAAGCTTCACTTCAAGAATACTGTAAAACACATTAAGCTCGCTATTTTTTTTTGTGACTATATTACTGCTGTCTTTTTACATGTGCTCTGTGTGCCTTGTGCTGTGCATGACTATTGGTACTCTGAATTGCACCTTGGCCCCGGAGGAACTCTGTTTCATTTGGCTGTATTCATGAGTAGTCATGTGTGGTTGAATGACAATTAAACATGAACTTAATGAAGAACCCTCCTTTGGAGAGGACGCAGGAACAGTTTACCAGGGTGCTGCCTGGATTAGAGGGCATGTCTCATCATGAGAGGCCGGACAAACTTGGGTTGTTTTCTCTGGAGAGGCGGAGGCTGAGAGGGATTCCGATAGAAGTTTGTAAGATAGAGTAGACAGTCAGCATCTTTTTTCCCAGGATTGCAATGTCTAATGCCAAAAGGCACGTGTTTAAGGTGAGATTTCAGAGATGTGAGGGGCAAGTTTTTACAGAGAGAGGTGGGTGCTTAGAAAGCACCGCCTGGAGTGGTAGTGAAAGCAAAATATGAGGGACTTTTTAGGAGACATTTAGATAGGCACATGAATGTGAGGAAAATGGAAAAATACCAACATTATATAAGCAGAACAGATTAGTTTAGTTGGCTGTTTGATTACTAATTTAATTAGTTTGGCACAACATTGTTGTCTGAAGTTCCTGTTCCTGTGCTGTACTGTTCTATGTTCTATTTTAGCTAAAACAATAGAGCTTGAGGTTCAAAGTAAATTGTATATCAAAGTACATACGTGTTACTATATACATCCCTAAGATTCATTTTCTTGTGGGCATACTCAATAAATCTTTGGATTAATAACCATAGCAAATTAATAAATAAGAATAGAATTTATGGAAGACCATACCAGCTTGAGCTTTCAGCCCATGTGCAAAAGATAACAAACTTTAAATACAAAAAGAAAGAAATAATACTAATAAATAAATAAACAATTAATATCAAGAACATGAGATGAAGAGTCCTTGAAAGCAAGTCTATAAGTTGTGGGAAACCTAACCCTAACCCTAATGTGGGAACAGTTCAATGATCAGTGAAGTTGTGTGAAGTTATCTCTATTGGTTCAAGAGCCTGATGGCTGAGGGGTAATAACTGTTCCTGAACCTGGTAGTGAGAGTCCTGAGGCTCCCGTTCCAGTGAGAAGACAGCATGACCTGGGTGGTAGGCATCCTTGATGATGGACGCTGCTTTCCTGTGACAGTGTTTCACGTAGATGTGCTCAATGGAGGGGAGAGCTTTACCAAGATCCACTACTTGTGTAGGATTTTCCATTTAAGGGCAATGGTGTTTCCATTCGAGACTGTGGTGCAGCCAGTCAATATACTCTCCACTGCACATCTATAGTAACCAGGGGACCTGAAGATTTATATTCTCCAAAGGGTTTTGGAATCTGGAAAACACTACAAGATCTTGTAGCCTTTGGCCCAAATGCCAGTGTCTGGGATTAGTTATATTTGGGTAGGTGATAGATATACTGGGTCACTGTGTTAGTTTCTATGCTGCATGGATCTGTAATGTTATAGAAATTCAGTAAGATAAAATATAAAAAAGAAAATCATTTTATAATGGAGGTTAGTGACTCTATCTGACCTACGTATGTTCCATGCCTCCAGAAATGTGGAGCAGAAACCACACAGCTGGAGGAACTTAGCAGGTCAGGCAGCATCTGCGGAGAGGGACAAAGAATCAACGTTTCATACTGGGGTCCTTCATCAGGACATGTGTGATTTATGTTCAGTACTTCATGAGAACTGGCTCTGAAAGGAGGTGGGATGGGGCTAACAACCCAATCCTGTAAAAACACAGAGCTACAGATATGCCAACACTCCAAAGACCTCATCCCTGGGAAGGGAAGGATCTTTGATGATGGATTACACGTGAGGACAATTTGATAGACTGGCCCAGCACAGAGCACTCTGGTGAGCTGTTGTCCGTGACCTATGCTACAGCAAGGGGGGTGGGCTTTGATTGGACATGGCATCAAAGGTTATGGGGAAACGGCTGGGAACTGGAGTTGAGGAGGAGATAGAGAAGAAAAGGATCAGCAATGATTGAATGGTGGGCTAGATGGCCTATTTCTGCTCCAACGTCTTATGGTCTTATGGAGTAGAAGAATAATATGTTTTGTTTGTGGCAGCAGTACAGTGAAATACATAAAATATACAATGATTTATTTGTTTATTTAGATACACAATGCAGAATAGGCCCTACCAGCTCTTTGAGCCACACCGCCAGCACTTAACCCTAGCCAAATCATGGGACAATTTACAATGACCAATTAACCTACAAACTGGTATGTCTTTGGACTGTGGGAAATCATGGAGCATCTGGAGGAAACACACGCATTCCATGGGGAGGGTGTGCAAACTCCGTATAGAGGACACGGAGACTGAACTCCAAACTCTGATGACCCGAACTGTAGTTGCATCATGCTAACTGCTACACCACCGTGGAACCCAGCAGGTCAAGCAGCATCTATGGAAAGGAACAAAGAGGCGGTGTTTCAAAGTTGAAGTTTAATTGTCATTCAACCCATGAATACAGCCTACTAAACAGTGTTACTTCAGGGCTAAGGTGTAAAATACAGTACCAGTCGTAACATACAGTACCAGGTACATATAGAACTGCAAGACATCAGTAAAATACAGTCACCCAAAAAAAATCAATATATATAAAATTTTGGACCAAGCTCCTTTATCAGGACAAATTGACATATGTGGTGAAAGTCCAGTGCAATACATGAAATATACCATAAATCACAATGAGAAATATATGTACAGTATATATAAATGGAAAGATAAATACGTAGAGCAAAGAAAAGCAATAATGAGGTAGTTACTGGTGACACATGTGCAGAGATTTATTACAGCTTCATCTGGATTGTTTCCAAAAGATATTAGCAGTTTATTAGAAAATGCCATTATTTAATTTTTGACAAGCAATTGTAAAGGATAAAAACTATATTCCAAATTATATACTGTACACGTAAACACAAAGAGAAAGGATTGAAATAATAAGCACAAAGAAATGTAAAGACCAAATAAGGAAGTAAGAAATGATGAGTGTCGTTTGCAGTAAGACTTCTCTCCATATTAGGAGAGGTGCAGCCAACAACAAAGGGGGTTATTCTCTTTGGAGCAAAGGAGAATGAGAGGTGACTTGACAGAACTGTACAAGACGATAACAGGCATAGATAATGTGGACTGCCAAAGACTTTTTCCCGGCAGAAATAGCTAACACAAGGCTTTGTTTTTAATTGAATAGAGGAAAATATAGGGGGATTGTCAGGGGGAAGTGGTGGGTGTGTGGATTGCATTGTCAGGAGGGTGGTAATAGAGGTAGGGCAGTTAAGAAACTCTTAGATAGGAGCATGGATGATAGGTATACAAAATTATGGATAGGGCAAATGCAAACACCTACTGAGGTAGACTATAACCAGAGGTCATGGGTTTAGGGTGGAAATTGAGAAGTTTAAGGGGAACACGAGGGGAAACTTCTTCACTCAGAGGGTCATGAGATTGTGGAATGAGCTGTCAGTAAAAGCAGTGCATGCGAGCTCGATTTCAACGTTTAAGAGAAGTTTGGATAGATACTTAGATGGCACGAGCATGGAGGGCAATGATCCAGGTGCAGGTCGATGGCTGTAAACACTTTAAGTGGCTTGGTGTGGAGTGGATATTTCTGTGCTGTACTTTTCCATGACTCTAAAAATGAAGGACTACGTGGGAGCGAAGGATTAGACTGACCTTAGAGTAGGTTAAAAGATCAGCACGACGTCATGAGCCAAAGGGAACATTAGAGTGCTGTAATGTTCTATGTTCTGTGTTCTACATTTTTACCTAGACATTGAAGGACAGTGCGTGGGATGGATAGTTGGCCTCAGTGAGAAACAGCTGTACGTCCTTACCTGACCCCTCACTACCAGCTCTCCCTATGCTCTTGGCTCCAGTTCACTGCACTGTATTGGGCTGTCCTTCTGGGAAGTGGTGCAAACTGGCTGAGGTTTAACGGTACACAGGTTTGTTGTTTTTTCTCGAAGCAGCAAGCAAATTGCGAGAGGAAGTCAATGGGTTAGGCAGCACCCAGGGAGGGAAATAGGCAATCCACGTTTTGAGTTCCAATGAAGGGTCTTACCCTGAATTGCCAGTCTCTCAGTTCAGAAATCCACTATCAAAACATCCTCATAGTGAACAGTGTCTTAGGTAAAGCCCATCTCCATTTAGCACTGCCTCTCCATCATCCCCTCCTCGTTCTTTCTCCTTTTCACTCTCTTTCTCTTCCCTCCTTCTCTCACTTCCCTCCTTCTCTCACTCTCTCTCTCTGTTTTACTCTGTCTCATTCTCTTTCTTTCTCTTTCCCTTTCTCCCTCTTTCCCTCTCTATCTTTTTCCCTTTCTCTCTCTCTCCCTCTTCCTTCTCCTACTATCACATTCTTGTCCCACTTTCACAACCCTTTGAGCATCCCATTACCCATTTCCACCCCCCTCCATCTTTCTGTTCCATCCTCCCACTATCCACACATTTCACCCACCAAAACTTCCCCTTCTCCCCATCTGGTTGTACTTCTATTTATTCCGCACCTTTCCCTTAATGGTTCCCATTCTCACCTCTTTCAAAATGGTGCTGGTGAGACGCAATGGCATTTTGTATCCAAATAACAAAACTACTAACTATTCTACTAAATACACTTTTTCTAGATTACGATCACTGCAATTCACAGCCTGTAATTTCCCTTTGAGAGGGGTGCTTTTGAACCATCTATATGACTGGATTTTTTGAAGGATTTGGAGAACTGGACACTTGAGAACACAAGGGTGGCTGCAGTGGCTGTTGCTGGAGTGGACATCGGGCTGGAATGAAACCACAGGCCGAATGGAAACTTTGGGCTGGATTGAAGCCTCAGAGCTTGGGCTCGAGAGCAAAAAACTAACCCATGTTTAGCCAATTTAAGCGCTGAATTAAATTTAAGAGATTGAGGTGTCGAGGCCAGGGTGGATGAACCAGTGTTCAGCTCACTACTCTGAGAGGCTTTACTTGCCTCGGTGCTGAACTGAACCCTCATCCATTAGCATTTGTCACAGCACTGAACTGTCTCCTTGGCTGTGCACTCACTTTTGGGAACTTTACAGTTCATGTTAGAAAATAGAAAATAGAAATCTACAGCGCATTACAGGCCCTTCGGCCCACAATGTTGTGCCACCATGTAACCTACTCCAGAAACTGCTTAGAATTTCCCTACCACATAGCCCTCTATTTTTCTAAGCTCTTAAAGGACCCTATTGTATTCACTTCCACCACCGCTGCCAGCAGTGCATTCCATGTACCCATCATTCTTCGAGTGAAAAACTTACCCCTGACAAATCTATTTCCAAGCACCATAAAACTATGCCCTCTTGTGTTAGCCATTTCAGCCCTGGGAAAAAAGCCTCTAGCTACCCACACAATCAATGCCCCTCATGATCTATCGGGTCACCTCTCATCCTCCGTCACTCCAAGGAGAAAAGGCCAAGTACACTCAACCTATTCTCATAAGGTACACCCTCCTATCCAGGAAACATCCTTGTAAATTTCTGCACTCTCTCTATAGTATCCACATCCTTCCGTAATGAGGTGACCAGAACTCAAGTGGCGTCTGACCAAGGTTTTGTAACATTGCCTCACAGCTCTTGAACTCAGTTCCATGGTTGATGAAGGTCAACACAACATATGCTTTCTTAACAACACTGTCAACCTGCGCAGCAGCTTTGAGTGTCCTATGGACACGGGCTCCAAGATCTCTCTGATCCTCCATGATGTATTGTGTGTTGCTTTTTAACTGTCTGCTTGGTTTGTTCCTTTTCACACAGTGGCCGTTTAATCGTCTTGGATTTTTCATAGATTCTATAGTGTTTCTTTATCTTCCTGTGGCTGCCTGCAAGAAGACGAATCTTAAGGCTGCAGATGGTATGCATACATGTTTTGACAATAAATGTACTTTGAAGTTTCAGCTTTGAATTTTCCTTGATATAACCATTTGTGCTCCTGCTTATTTTCCTCCAGCAGCTGTCTCCAACCTTCATCCTCTCCTCCCTCCTCCTGGTTCAATCTTCCTACACTCTCTTGGCTTCCCATTTCTATCATTTCTCCTAACTGCTACCTCAATGAAGGATCTCAACCCGAAATGTCGACCACCCTTTCCCTCCCAAAGATGCCACCTAACTCACTGAGTTTCTTCAGCTCCAGATTCCAGCACCTGCAGTCTCTTGTGTCTTCATCACTCACGTTCCACTCCAAAAATGCTTCAGGCTCTGGCCACTTTGACAGAAGTTTTGTGAGACCCTCCCTCATTGTTTCTGCAGCTTTCCTGTTGTCACACTGTGTCCTGAAGGCAACTGAAACTGAAACATGCAGAGGGATGACGGACTCCCACGTTGAGACGGAAACAAAAGTTTATTCATAGGAATTCCAACAGAACATCGGTGGCTTAACAAAACAACACCATGTGACAATCATTCTCAAAGTAAGGACCTCGCAATAAGCGCTAATCAGGAGTCCGCGTTAAATAATCACACTATGCTAGAAACCCGTGCCAGTCAAAATAAACTTGACATGATTAATCAGAAAGCACAAGGGCTTATCAATTCTAGATAAGACAGCAATTAACAATTAGAGGTGTTCAGGCCCACAGGGCTTCTGTCATTGCTCGTTCATCACGTTCTCACTTGGACTCATCACCACAGCCACTTATCCTTTCTCATTATTTATCTCGCCCCATCCCTGAGAAAGGTCTCAACTCAAAATATCGACAGTCTATTACCCACCTCAAATCACTTATAAAATGCTGGAGAAACTCAGGACAGACAGCACTTGTGGAAATGAATTAACAGTCGATGTTTTGGACCGAGACCCTTCATCAGGACTGGATAGGAAGGAGAAAGTTGCCAGGATAAGATGTATAAGAATTAGGTGTATAAGATGATGAGAGGCATTGATCATGTGGATAGTCAGAGGCTTTTCCCTGGGGCTGAAATGGCTAACATGAGAAGGCACAGTTTTAAGGTGCTTGGAAGTAGGTACAGAGGAGATGTCAGGGATAAGATTTTTACGCAGAGAGTGGTGAGTGCGTGGAATGGGCTGCTGGCGATGGTGTGGAGGCAGATACAATTGAGTCTTTTAAGCGACTCCTGAACAGGTATATGAAGCTCAGAAAAATAGAGGGCTGTGGGTAACCCGAGGTAATTTCTAAAGTAAGGACATGTTCAGCACAGCATTGTGGGCTGAAAGGCCTGTATTGTGCTGTAGGTTTTCTATGTTTCTAATAAGAAGTCAGAGTGAGGGGAAGGAATTCAATTTTAGCCAAATCCTGGGACAAGTTACAATGGCCAATTAACCTAGCAACTGGTACGACTTTGGAATGTGGAAGGAAGCCCACATGATCACCAGGAGAATGTACAAACGCTTTTCAGGTAGCAGTGGAAATTCAATCCAGGTCAAGGTACTGTAAAGCATTGGGCTGCCCCATAAAATTCTGAGAAACATAATAAAAATATTTTATAACATTACATATAAATTATAGAAATTTTAATATTATAAGAAGCATTAGTTCTGATCTTTTCTCCAGAGTAAGGGAGACTAAAGCTAGAGTGAGAGGAGAAAGATTGAAAAAGGAGCTGAGGGGCATCTTTTCCACACAGAGGGTGATGAGCACATGGAACGAGCTGCTGGAGGAAATGGTTGAAGCAGGTGCAATAGTATTTAAGTAACGTTTGGATAGGTATAGCACATAGAAAGGTGAGCCTGTGGCCTGAATGCAGGAAATTAGGAGCAGCTGGGTGGATACCATGATCAACGTCAACATTAGGCTAAGGGCCTGTAACTGTGCTCCATTCCTCTATAACTAAACCTAGCATCCTCTTTGACTGGCATAGATAGTCTAGACAATCAAAATCCCTTATTCCCAGGGTGGAAATGTAAAGTAGTAGAGGACATGTGCTCAAGGAATAAGGGATAAGTTTAAAGGAGATTTTGAGGCAAGGTTTGTTAATCAGAGGGAGCAGATATGACAGATATGTCAAAGATGCTGACGGGCACGATGGTAGTGTAGCAGTTAGTATAACGCTATTACAGCTCAGGGCAATTTGGAACTCAGAGTTCAATTCGAGCATCATTTTGTAAGGAGTTTCCGTACATCCTCTCTGTAGAATGCGTGGGTCTTGCCTGGGTCCTCCGGTTTCCTGCCACAGTCCAAAGGCACACCAGGTAGGTTAATAGCTCCTTGTAGATTGTCCTGTGATTAGGCTGGGATTAATCGGGGTTGTGGGGTTGCTGGGACACCGTGGCTCAAAGGGTGGGAGAGGCTGACTTAGTGTTGTATCGTCAAATAAAATAGATAAGTAAATAAATGCAATAGGCTCATGACAGTGCAGGGAATGGAGGGTTATGGACCATGTGCAGGTAGAAGAGATTCAGCGTCATATTCGGAGCAGACATCATGGATGAGCTATTTGGCATATGATATTGTGCTGATGTAACTGTTCCCTCCTGAACATCCCATAACCTTCCATTTTTCTTTCATCAACATGCCTGTCAAAGAGTCTCTGTGGTATCAGCCTCAACCACTATTGCCAGCAGTATGTAAAAAAAATCTTACAGTGTAAACTACCTACTTCTGAGATCTCCCCTGAACCTGTCTCCACTCCCTTTAAACAGATGTCCCCTAATATTGGCCATTGTCACCCTCACGCCTCTTATCATCTTATACATCATGAACGAGCTGCCTCTACTTGTCCTTTGATTCAACCAGAAAAGCTCCAGCTCACTCAACTTTTCCTCATAAGGCATGCTCTCTAATCCAAGCAGTATCTTGGTAAATCTCCTCTGCACCCTCTCTAATCCAAGCAGTATCTTGGTAAATCTCCTCTGCACCCTCTCTAATCCAAGCAGTATCTTGGTAAATCTCCTCTGCACCCTCTCTAATCCAAGCAGTATCTTGGTAAATCTCCTCTGCACCCTCTCTAATCCAAGCAGTATCTTGGTAAATCTCCTCTACACCCTCTCTAAAGCTTCCCCGTCCTTCCCGTAATGAAGTGACCAGAACTAATCACAATACTCTACGTGTGATCTATCCACAGTTTTATAGAGCTGTAACATTATCTCACTGCTCTTGAACTCAATCCCCCAACTACTGAAGGCCAACACACCATATGCCTTCTTAGCCATCCTATAAATTTGCACAACAATTTTAAAGGGTTTATGAACTTGGACCCCAAGGTCCTTCAGTGCCTCTACCCTCAGTGGTCATTTCATTAGGTACCAACTGTACACCTGCTTGCTAATGCAAATATCTTGTGAGCCAATCATGTAGCAGCAACTCAATGCATAAAAACATGTCTTGCTGTCTTAATTATGGTGAAAAGGGAGGTGTATGGGTTGAGTGAGATCCGGGATCAGCCATGATGGAATGGCAGAGCCGACTTGATGGGCTGAATGGCCTAACTCTGCTCCTATGTCTTATGGTCTCATGATCAAGAGGTTCAGTTGTTGTTCAGATCAAATATCAGAATGGGGAAGAAATGTGATCTAAGTGACTTTGACCGTGGAATGCTTGCTGGTGCCAGACAGGGTAGATTGAGTATCTCAGAAACTGCTGATCTCCTGGGGTTTTTATGCACGACAGTCTTTATAGTTTATAGAGAATGGTGTGAAAAACAGAGAAAAAAAAAACAGCCGGTGAGCGGTGGTTCTATGGGTGAAAACTCCTTGTCAACAGGACAGGTGACAGGAGAATGGCCAGATTGATTGACGCTGACAGGACAGTGACAGTAACTCAGATAACCATGTGTTACAAGAACGATGTGCAGAAGAGCATCTCTGAACACACAACATGTCAAACCTTGAAGTGGATGGGCTGCAGCAGCAGAAAACCACTAACTTGCACTCAGTGACCACACATTAGGTTTGGGATGTCGCTAATAAAGTGACCACTGAGAGTTTGTTCTGTATTTTGTTTTGTGTGAGGGAAATAAACAGAATCTGAATGCTTGCCGTATCCTAAGTAAATAGGAAAATAAAATGGTGAATCTGAAAGTAAAACGGTAAATGTAGGAAGAGGAAAGCTATGAATAAATAGAGAAAAACATTAAGTTTATGAAACTGACTTTCTGAATGCAGACAGAGCGAACTCTGCCTCTGATAAGCCACAGTCATTTCTATAAACCTTGGTGAAGAAATAATCAGCACTTTTTACTCCCATATAAGGCAAGTGTTATATTTGGAATGGCTTAAAAATGCTTTTCCCTGTCCTCATCTTCTTTTTGCTTTTTCTTTCCCAGAAATCTAATCCTCTCATTGTTCCCATCTTTAGCTTCTGTTAAAAGGCTTATATTTTTATATTTTTCTCCTTTCAATTTTTTTTGGGGGGTTTAGCTTTTGGATCAGCTTTTCTATTTTTTATTTTCTATCCCCTCCTTTCATGTCACCTTCTCCTTCGCCCATTTTATTACTTTATAAATTTTCACCACCCTTCATAACACTTTTATCTCACTTTGACTTGCTAATGTTTCCGCATCTCATCACTTTCCTTTTCATCCTCCATTTTCCTTAATAAGTTCTTTTCTTTTTTTAACATCAAATTATTTCCTTATCTCTTTTTAAAATTCTTCATTTTTACCCATTATTTCCTGGCTCTCTTCTTTTTCAATCCAAATTCCCCTTTACTATTTGGTAAATTAGTAAACCACTTTAGATTCATAGTCATAGAACACTGCAGTACAGTAACGGGTCCTTCGGTCCATCTAATGGGACTACAACTAGAGGTCATAGGTGAAGAGTGAAATGTGAAAAGTTTAAGGAGAACATGAGGGGAAACCTCTTCACTCAGAGGGTCATAAGAGTGTGGAGTGAGCTGCCAATGCAAGAGGTGCATGTGAGTTTGATTTCAATATTTAAGAGAAGTTTAGATAGGTACAGGGATAGTAGGGGTATAGAGGGCTATGGCCCCAGTATAGGTCAATGGGAGTAGGCAGTTAAATGGTCCAGAACAGACTAGATGGGCCAAAGGGCCTGTTTCTGTGCTGAGACTCCATGACTTTGGTCCATGCCAAGCCAGTAACCTGCCTATTTCTGTCCGCCCAGATCATAGCTCTCAATATCCTTCTCATCCATGTTCCTGCCCAACTTTCTCATAAATATTGAAATCAACATTTAAGAGAAATTATTATTATTGTTCTTTATCGTCATTTATCATTGCCACATGTGGTGATGTACAGTAAAAAACTTTGTTTTGGATCCCATTCATACAGATCATTTCATCACATCTAATGCATTACTGAGGGAAAAGAATAACAGAATTGAGGGTAGGTTGAGTGAGCTAGAGCTTTTCTCTTTGGAGTGAAGGAGGATGAGAGATGACTTGGAGTACAATTTCAATTCAATTCATTTCAAGTTTAATTGTCATCCAATCATAGATGAATACCCACGAATGCAGCCAAACAAGACAGCATTACTCTGGGGCCAAGATGTAAAAGAAAACAAAGGTCAAAGCACACACAGCACATAAGGGATAGGAAGCACATGAAGGTATCAGTAAGATACAGACACACAATTAAAAAGTCTGGATTCGAGTCACAATAGAGTTTGTCCCTGCCCAGTGAACACTGGGGGACAGTGCTGATTCCAGCCTGGGCACCATGCCACACCGCCCCGGTGAAGCACACAGGCTCCAACACCTTGCTCCTGTAGACAGGCAACACCGTGCTTTAGGCCTCGTCCTCACTCTTGAAAGATAGCAAACTCACATAGGCTATCAGTAAAATGCAACTACACAAAATGTATGCATACATATACTCCAGACCTTGATATGAGGCATAAATAGAATGGGCAGTCAGAAATCTTTACTCAGGGCAGAAATGGTTAATACAAAGGGTATAGCATAGAACATAGAAGGCTACAACATAATAAATGCCCAGCAGTCCACAACTTGTAGCAGCTATTAGTCCAACCCGTCCCTTTCATACCCTCCATTGTTTATCATCCATATCTTTAAGATGCTTGGAGAAAGTTTTGGAGGCAGAATTTTTTTTTAAACAGGCAGTGGTAGGTGTGTAAAATGTGCTGCCAGGAATGGTGGCAGAGGCAGACACATTAGTGACAAATATGAAACTCTTAGGTAGGCACTTGCATGATAGAAAATGGGAGACTATGGAAGAGGGAAGGGTTAGGTTGTTCTCAGAGCAAGTTAAAGGTCAGCACAACATTGACAGCTGTACTGTGCTGCTGTTACATGTTGTTTGTTTGAAAGCAGTGAAGTGTCGCAGCTGCAGAGATAACGCACCACAGGCAGGTGATAAGGAGCACGACTGCAACAATTTACCCATAGCATCACCAGTACTTGATCTATGTTTCATTGTTAGTTTCATTACCACGGCTTTATCTACCCTATAAATGATATTCTTGGACTTCTAATTACATTTATTCTTTTCATCTGTTTCCTATACATCTCTTTTATTTCCTGCTCAGCTGCATTGGCACATTGTGTCTCAGTTGGCACCCTTCATTTCTCTTCAGCAGTTTGGACGTTAGTTTATTTTTTCATCCTGGGTAATGACCTTGGCATTAGCCAGCCGGAATTGGTGACTTGATTATCCATATCCCGATCCCTTCAGAGATCCCCACCATCCAGTTGTACTTGCCTTCATTCAGTTCAATTCAATCCACTTGTCTGGAAACAGCTGGAAGTATTGGATTCTGCGGAGGTTGTGGGTCGCAAGAAAACTCTGTGGGTGTATGATTGTAGACCCAGTGCTCCAGAACTCTCTGTACCTCTGGCCAAGCTGTTCTAGTGCAGCTGCAACACTGGTTTCTGCTTGTACGAGTGTCAAATTCCCCAGCTGTGACCCGTCCACAAAAAGAAGGGCCAGGGAAATGGCACACAGATACAATGGCAACTTAATTAAGTACTTCCTGGCTAACTGAGCAACCTCAGGGTTACTGGGAAAAGGTGGGGGAACGAGGATGGAAAAGGGAATCAGCTATGATTGAATGGAGAAGCAGGCTCGATGAACCAAATGGCTTAATTCTGCTGTTATTCTCCAGATGTACCATGGAGAGCATTCTAACTGGTTGCATTACCATCTGGTACAGAGGCACAGAAACTACTGCACAGGATCAAAGTAAGCTGAAGAGAGTTGTAAATGAAGTCAGCTTCATCTTGGATACTAGTCTCAGTAGTATCCAGGACACCTTCAAAGATCAACGCCTCAGAAAGGTGGCACCCATTATCAAGGACTCCCATCACCCAGGTCATGCCTTGTTCTCTCTGCTATCATAAAAGAAGGAGGTACAGAAGCCCGAGGACAAACATTCAATGATTCAGGAAAAGTGTCTTCCATCTGTCATCTGATTTCTGAATGGACACTGAGCCCCATGAACACTATCTCAGCACTTATTTATATCCATTTTTGCTCTTTTTTTTTGCCTTTCATTCTTTTGGGGTTTTCTCTCTGTTTTCTGGATGTCTGCAAAGAGTAAGAATTTCAGATTGTATACTGCATACATCCTGTGATCTTAAATTGAACCAATGAACCATTGAACTTAATGTAATTCATTACATTGGCACAGTGCAGCAGATACATAACATTCCAAAAATAAATGATACAAACTTATACACAAAAGAACATGATTAGAACAAAACATAGTCCACTGTAGTGCATAGTGGTCATTGTGTTGCTATGCTGAGACAGTGATTAAGCTTAGGCTGGTTGGTTCAAGAAATGAATGGATAAACCTGGTGGTGTGAGACTTCAGGCTTCAGGCAAAGCTGAAAACATGTATTAAAAAGCTGAGAAGATTCTTTCTCAATAAGATTATTAATGTGAAAATTATGCACAGTGAATTTGTAATTAAATGATAGGCTCCATGCAGAGTAAATATTACTAAAATTCTCATACTGCTACTAATTTATGATGAGACATTGTCAGTAGTATAAGAGATTGGTATGGTAAAAATTCTGAAATTGAGAGCACTTTTCTACATAATAGTGTGAGACTAAATAGCACTTATAAACATTATAAATCTCTGTTATTTTGGAGCAGCTACAGTACATTGGAGAGATTCCGTTCCAAGACTACCCACATGGAGAGTCATGGGAGTTTTCTTAAAAATATACAACGTGTTCTCTGTTCCAGATGTAGTAGAGGCCTCCAGTCAGATCTGTCTAAGTGTGGCTCTTCACAGAGCACTTATCAGTTATTGTTCAAGATGGATTATTGGCCTGTCACTTGATGAGTGATTATTTTAGTTTGAGGGATTTCATTTCACTGAACTTGTATTCATTCAAACATAGTTTGTCTGTACTTCCTCAATGATATCCCAGTGCTGACTTGCAATGCAGAAATGAAGCTGTTCGTAAACGTACTCTGCACAGGATGGTGGCATCATGTATTTTCATTCAAAATACTCATGATGAACGTGCACAAAGAAAACATTGTCTACAATAACATATGGAATTTCACTGTATACCTTTGTGTATAATTTCCTATACGTTAATGCAGACAATGTATTCCGGATGCTTGTAATCAGAAATTCCCTGACTGGAGTTGTATACAAAGCACTGAACAGTAGCAAAGGTGTAGTGTACAAGTTACAATGGGAGGTAGAAAATGCGCGTCAAAAGGGTAATTTTACTATATGCACGGGGAATTTCAATATGCAGGTAGATTGGGAAAATCAGGGTGGGGCTGGATTCCAGAAGGGGAAATTTCTAGAGTGTCTGTGAGATGACGTTTTAGAGCAGCTTGTAGGTGAGCCCTCCAGGGGATCAGCTATTCTAGAGATGGTGTTGTGCGATGAAACAGAATTGATTAGAGAGCCTAAGGTAAAGGAGCCCTAAGGGAAGCAATGATCATAATACGATAGAATTTAGCTTGCAACTTGCGAAGAAGCTAAAGTCATATGAATCCATATTGCAGTGGAGTAAAGGCATGAGAAAGGAGCTGGCCAGAATTAACTGGAAGGGAATACTAGCAGGGATGACAGCAGTGAAGCACTGGCTGGAATTTCAGAAAGCAATTCGGAAGGCATGGGATATATACATTCCAAAGAGGAAGGAGTATTCTAAAGGAAAGATGGCACAAGCATAGCTAACAAGAGAAGTCAAATCCAACATAAAAAAGCCAAAGAGAGGGCATATAATAGATCAACAATTATGGGACGTTAGAGAATCAAGAAGATTTTTAAAAATGGACAGAGGGCAACTAAAAAAGTCATTGAGATGGTAAAGATGGAATACGAAAGTAAGCTAGCCAATAATTTTTAAGAAGATACCAAAAGTTTCTTCAGATACGTAAAGTTTGGAAGAGAGGAAAGAGTGATTATCAGTCTGCTGGATAACGATGCCAAAAAGCTAACAATGGAGACAAATGAAATGGCAGACAAACTGAATAAGTATTTTTCATCAGTCTTCACTGTGGAGGACTCTGGCAGAGTGGTGGAAGTTCCAGTTCTCGATGGTCATGAAGTGTGTGATGATTCCATTACTAGAGAGAAGGTTCTTGGGAAAATGAAAGATCTGAGGGTAGATAAGTCATACCCTAGCCTTCTGAAAGAGATGGCTGATAAGATTGTGGAGGCATTAGTAATGATCTTTCAAAAATCACTAGATTCTGGAATGGTTCTGGATGACTGGAAAATTCAAAAAGTCACTGGGAGGCACATGATAAAATAGGCCTTAATCAGCATGGCTTCCTTAAGGGAAAATCTTGCCTGACAAATCTGTTGGAATTCTTTGAGGAAATAACAAGCAGGATAGACAAAGGAGATTTGGTTGATGTTGTGTATTTGGATTTTCAGAAGGCCTTTTACAAGGAGCCACACATGAAGCAGTTTAACAAGCTATGAGCCCATGGTGTTGCAGGAAAGATTGTAGCATGGATAAAGCAGTAGCTATTTGGCAGGAGGGAAAGATTGGAAATAAAGGGAGTCTTTTCTGGTTGGTTGCCAGTGACTAATGGTGTTCCACGGGGATCTGTGTTATGACCGATTCTTTTTATGTTATATGTCAGTGATATAGATGATAGAATTGATGACTTTGTTGCAAAATTTGCAGATGATATGAAGATGGGTGGTGGGGCAGGTAGTTTTGAGGAAGTGGGGAAGCTACAGGTGGACTTAGGTGACAAAAAGCGCAAAGAAGTGCCAAACGGAATACAGTGTAAGAAAGTGTATGGTCATGCACTTCAGAAGAAGAAACGGAAGGGTTGACTATTGTCTAAATGGAAAGAAAATACAAAAAACTGAGGTGCAAAGGGACTTGGCAGTCATTGTGCAAGATTCTCTAAAGGTTCATCTGCAGGTTGAGTCTGTAGTAAGGAAGGGAAATGCGATGTTAGCATTCATTTCAAGAGGACAAGACTAAAAGCAAGGATGTAATGTTGATACTGTAAAGCACTGGTGAAGCCTCACTTGGAGTATTGTGAGCAGTTTTGAGCCCCTTATCTTAGGAAGGATGTGCTGAAACTAGAGAAGATTCAAAGGAGGTTCACAAAAACTATTCCCAGAAAGAATGGCTTTTCATATGAAGAATATTGGATGACTCTGGGCCTGTATTCATCAGAATTCAGAAGACTGAGGGATAATCTAATTGAAACCTCTTGAGTGGTGTAAGGCCTTGATCGAATGGATGTAGAAAGGATATTTCCTATGCTGGAGAGTCTAAGAACAGAGGGGTGTCCTTTTAGAATGGAGATAAAGAGGAATTCCTTTAGCCAAGAAGTGGTGAATCTGTGGAATTCTTTGCCACAGTTAGCTGTGAAGGCCAAGTCTTTATGTATATTTAAGGCAGAGGTTGATTGATTCTTGAATGGTCATGTCATGAAGGGATACAGGGAGAAGGCAGGAGATTGGGGCTGAGAGGAAAATTGGATCAGCCATACTGAAATGGTCAGGCAGAGCGAATGGGCCAAATGGGCTAATTCTGCTCTTATAGCTTCTGGTCTTATTGTATAAGATTAGTTTCAAGGCTATATACAGTACATATGCTTTGATAATAAATGTACTTTGAATTTTGAAAACACTCACTTAAAGCTTTAGATGCACCTTCCTCCCCACCGCCATCAGATTTCTGAACAGACAATGAACCCATGTACACTACCCCTTGCTCTCGTCTGCATTTTTTTCTCCATATATATTTCTTCAAAGTTCAAAATAAATTTATTATTGATGTACATATCTGTCACCTTATACAACACTGAGATTCATTTTCTTGTGGGCATTCTCAGTAAATCCATAGAAAAAACACCATAACAGATTTAATGAAAGACCAGATCAACTTGGGTGTTCAGCCGGAGTGCCAAAGACAACAAACGGTGGAAATACAAAAAGAAAGAAATAATAATAATAATGAATAAATAAGCAATAAATAATGATAAACATGGGGCAAGTGAAATTGCATAAAGTTATTTCTTTTGGTTCAAGAGCCTTTTGGTTAAGGGATAACAACTCTTCCTGAACATGGTGGTGTGGGACCTGTGGCTCCTGTACCTTCTTCCCATGGCAGGAACAAGAGGACAGCTTCTCCTGGTGGTGGAAGTTGCTGATGACGGATGCTGTTTTCCTGCTACAGCATTTCATATAAATTGGCTCAATGGTGGGGACTGCTTTACCCGTGATGTACTGTGCTGTATCCACTACTTTTTATAAGATTTTCCATTCAAGGTTGTTTCTATACCATGCCTTGATGCAACCAATCAATATACTCTCCTATTTATTGTTTTCTATGTATTACACTGTAATGTTGCAGCAAAAGGACAATTTTCACAATGTATTATCAGTGATATTAAGAGACCATAAGATATACGAGCAGAAGTAGGACATTTGGCCCATCGAGTCTGCTCCACCATTCAATCATGGGCTGATTCAATTCTTCCAATCATTCCCACTCCCCATCCTTCACCCTGTACCCTTTGATGCCCCAGCTAATCAAGAACCTATCTATCTCTGCCTTAAATACACCCAATGGCTTGACCTCCACAGCCACTCATGGCAACAAATTCCATAGATTTACCACCCACTTACTAAAGTAATTTCTCCACATCTCAGTTCTAAATGAACATCCTTCAATCCTGAAGTCATGCCCTCTTGTCCTAGAGTCCCTTACCATGGGAAATAACTTTGCCATATCTAATCTGTTCAGGCCATTTAACATTTGGAATATTTCTATAAGATCCCCTCTCATTCTCCTGAACTCCAGGGAATACAGCCCAAAAGCTGCCAGACGTTCCTCATACCCTTTCATTCCTGGAATCATTCTTGTGAATTTTCTCTGAACCCTCTCCTTATTTTATTTCTAAAATAAGGAGCCAAAAACAGCACACATTACTCCAAGTGTGGTCACATAAGTGCCTTATAAAGCTTCAACATCACATCCCAGCTCTTATATTCTATACTTCCAGAAATAAATGCCAATATTGCATTTGCCTTCTTCACAACTGACTCAACCTGGAGGTTAACCTTCAGGGTGTTTTGTACAAGGACTCCCAAGTCCCTTTGCATCTCTGCATTTTATAACCATATAACAATCACAGCACAGAAACAGGCCATCTCAGCCCTCCTAGTCTGTGCCGAACTCTTAATCTCACCTAGTCCCACCTACCCGCACTCAGCCCATAACCCTCCACTCCTTTCCTGTCCGTATACCTATCCAATTTTACCTTAAATGACACAACTGAACTGGCCTCTACTACTTCTACAGGAAGCTCATTCCACACAGCTATCACTCTCTGAGTAAAGAAATACCCCCTCGTGTTTCACTTAAACTTTTGCCCCCTAACTCTCAAATCATTTCCTCTTGTTTGAATCTCCCCTACTCTCAATGGAAACAGCCTATTCACGTCAACTCTAACTATCCCTCTCAAAATTTTAAATACCTCGATCAAATCCCCCCTCAACCTTCTACGCCCCAATGAATAGAGACCTAACTTGTTCAACCTTTCTCTGTAACTTAAGTGCTGAAACCCAGGTAACATCCTAGTAAATCGTCTCTGCACTCTCTCTAATTTATTGATATCTTTCCTATAATTCGGTGACCAGAACTGTACACAATATTCCAAATTTGGCCTTACCAATGCCTTGTACAATTTTAACATTACATCCCAACTTCTGTACTCAATGCTCTGATTTATAAAGGCCAGCATTCCAAAAGCCTTCTTCACCACCCCATATACATGAGACTCCACCTTCAGGGAACTATGCACTGTTATTCCTAGATCTCTCTGTTCCACTGCATTCCTCAATGCCCTACCATTTACCCTGTATGTTCTATTTGGATTATTCCTGCCAAAATGTAGAACCTCACTCTTCTCAGCATTAAACTCCATCTGCCAACGTTCAGCCCATTCTTCTAACCGGCATAAATCTCCCTGCAAGCTTTGAAAACCCACCTCATTATCCACAACACCTCCTTAGTATCATCGGCATACTTACTAATCCAATTTACCACCCCATCATCCAGATCATTTATATATATTACAAACAACATTGGGCCCAAAACAGATCCCTGAGGCACCCTGCTGGTCACCGGCCTCCATCCCGATAAACAATTATCCACCACTACTCTCTGGCATCTCCCATCTAGCCACTGTTGAATCCATTTTATTACTCCAGCATTAACACCTAACGACTGAACCTTCTTAACTAACCTTCCATGTGGAACTTTGTCAAAGGCCTTGCTGAAGTCCATATAGACTACATCCACTGCCTTACCCTCGTCAACAATCCTCATAACTTCTTCAAAAAATTCAATAAGGTTTGTCAAACATGACCTTCCACGCACAAATCCATGCTGGCTACTCCTAATCAGATCCTGTCTATCCAGATAATTATAAATACTATCTCTAAGAATACTTTCCATTAATTTACCCACCACTGATGTCAAACTGACAGGTCTATAATTGCTAGGCTTACTTCTAGAACCCTTTTTAAACAACGGAACCACATGAGCAATACGCCAATCCTCCGGCACAATCCCTGTTTCTAATGACATCTGAAAGATCTCCGTCAGAGCTCCTGCTATCTCTACACAAACTTCCCTCAAGATCCTGGGAAATATCCTGTCAGGATCCAGAGATTAATCCACTTTTAAATTTCTTTAAAGCGCCAGTACTTCCACCTCTTTGATTGTCATAGGTTCCATAACTTCCTTACTTGTTTCCCACACCTTACACAATTTCTCTCCCCATCTAAATAATAGTCTGCCTGTTTATTTCTTCCACCAAAGTGCATGACCATACACTTTCCAACAATGTATTTCATTTGCCATATTAAATCTGTCAGTGAATGATTACAAGGACAATACTTGCGTATGTGACAATAATCTTGACTTATGCCCAATGGGAGAGAGGAGAAGGGAGAATGGCTGGAGTGGCAGGGTTTGGCTGCTTTCTGAGGGTGCACAGAATGTAAATAGGGTCAGTGGAGAGGAGGCTGCTTTGCGTGATGGACCATTGCTGTTTTCACAGCCCTCTGTTAATTTGTTGCGGTCTTGGGCAGAACTGCTGCTGCATCAAGCTGTGATGCATCTGGATAGGGTGCTTCCTATGGCGCATCTGTAATCATTGGCAAGAGTCACAGGAGAAATACCGAATTCCCGTAGCCTTCTGAGGAAGAAGAGATTAGTGTGCTTTTCTGCTCAAAACTAATCAGCTAGCAGTCTGAGCCAACAACCCAGAAACATGAGTTCAAACTCTCCAATGACACTGAAATTCTGATTGACCATCAGAACCTTTAATTGAAGCCTGATCCATGAGAACCAAGTTGCCCATCTTAGCTAGTTGAGTTTGCCCAGCTTTTGGCTTAGGTTCCTCGAAACTCTTTCCCTTTGATGTACCTGTCCAAATGTGTCTTTTAAATGTTGATATTGTGCTTGCTACAGCCACTTCCTCCGGTAGCTTATTCAATAAGCACTTGGCCCTGTGCGTGAAGAATTTTCCCCCTTACCTATAACCTATGTCCTTTAGTATGTGATCCCCCAAAACAACTGACCAGAATCAGAATTCGAATCATTTTTATTATCACTGATTTATCTCATGAAATTTGTTGGGTTGCTGCAGCAGGACAGTGCAATACTTAAAATATGTAAGCTCAAAGTAAATTTATTATCAAAGTATATATATGTCACCATATACAAACCTGAGATTCATTTTCTTGTGGGTATACATAATAAATCCATAATATAATGAAGGACTGTCTGCCTGCTTGTTGATTGCTGTATGAGGAGTCTCTGAGCGGCCTATCGTTGTGTGGCTCGCTGTGGCAGGCAGGTAGGCCTCTGCACTCCTGTGGTGTCTCCCTCTTTCAAATTTTCCCCTCCTTCCTTCCTCTATTGCCCTCTCAGACCTTTTACTTCTACTCACCTGCCTATTACTTCCCCTCCTCCTTCTCTTTCTCCTATACTCCACTTTTTAATCAGATTCCTTCTTCTCCAGCCCTTGACCTTTGCCATCTGCCTGGCCCCACCTATCACCTTCCAGCTAGCCTCCTTCCCCTCCCCTCACTGTTTTACTCTGGTATTTTCCCCCTTCCTTTTCAGTCCTGAAAAAGGGTCTTGGCCTGGAACATCAACTATAAAATAGCTGATGTATTCTTTAATTTTGCAAAACTTCCTAAATTTAGGATCCATTAAATAGGAACAAACAACTACAACTCCTTTATTTAAAAAGAAACCAGGAAGCTTCCTAAATGCTGGTAAAATTCACACACAGTACATTATGGAGAAAATGTTAGAATCTATTATAAGAAGTCTATTCAAAGGCACTTAAAAAAATTCAAAGTAATCCTGCAAAACCAGCATGCTTATGCATGTATATATATCTATTTATTTGTTTATATAAAAATAAATATATTTAATTATTAATTTATAATTTTCAGTGGCCATTTTATTAGGTACCCCCTGTACCTAATGAAGTGGAAACTGACTGTATGTTTGTGGTCTTCCTCTGCTGTAGTCTGCCCACTTCAAGTTTCAAAATGATTCATATTCAGAGAAGCTCTTCTCCACTCCACTGCTATAACGTGTTGTTATTTGAGTTACTGTCACCTTCCTGTCAGCTTAAACCAGCCTGGCCATTCTCCTCTGACCACTCTCATTAATAAGATGTTTTCACCCACAGAAAAGCCAGCTCATTGGGTGGTGATTTTTTTTTGTTTTTCGCTCCGTTCTCTGTAAACTCTAGAGACTGCTGTGCATGGAAACCCCAGGAGATCAGCAGGTTCTGAGTTTCTCTCAATCTTGCACTAGTGTCATGTTTATTTTCTTGTTTATTTTGCACATGTGTAAGTTATGCATAATTTATGCTAATTTAAGTTTATGTGAACTTATGTTTGTCCTCATCTTGTAATGTGTTGCTGCTGCAAAAAGCTAATTTTCATGACATTTATACCATTTGCATGTTTGCCTATGACAACAATAAACATGAACCTGAACTTGGATTAAAGTGGAGCCAGTGTCAGTGTTTAGATTTCCAGAATGAATTGAAGGAGATGCCTCAGCGAAGAACATTCTGAAAATCAGAGGTTCAGGAAATAGAAGTAAAATACTGGCATAGATGAAAAATCAGTTCAGTAATAGGAAACGAAATAGGAATAAATAAATAGGAAAAAATCTGCAGATGCTGGAAATCCAAAGCAACACACATAAGAAGCTGCAGGAACATCAGCCCTGATGAAGGGTTTCGGCCTGAAACATCAACTGTACACTTTTCCATAGATCTGCCTGGCCTGCTGAGTTCCTCCGGCGTTTTGTGTGTGTGTGTTTTAGGGATAAATGAACCTTTTTACTGTTAGTGAGATGTGACATGTGATGTGACACTAGTTGCAGAGAAGCGATCGGTGATGTGATAATGAGCGATGAGGTACAGGTTACTGTGGAAGGCAGGGCCGTCAGCCTTTTACAAATGTTTTGCATTAGGTCATCAAAGGCCACGGTAGTGTGGCGGTTAGTATGGTGCTCTTATCGTTTGAGGTATCAGAGTTTGGAGTTCAATTCCGATGTCATCTGTAAGGAATCTGTATGTCCATCCCGTGGGATGCATGGGTTTCCTCTGGGTGCTCAGACTTTTTCCCTCAGTCCAGAGACATACCAGTTAGTAGGTTAACTGGTCGTTGTAAATTGTCCCATGATTAGGATAGGGTTAAATTAGGGATTGCTGGATGTAGGGCTCAAAGGGCTGTAAAGGCCTATTCTATGCTGCATCTCCAAATTAAATAAATCTAATGAATTGGTGCTAAGTGTGTAGTTGGCAGAAAGTTAGGCAGGAAGGTAAGTTTCAACAAAAACATATTAACTTTCAGTTTTTTGAGTGAGTAAAAATTCAATGAATTCTCTCCACCAGATGTCTATATAAACTTGTCATAGGCTTTGTTGACAGAGAACATATAATATAGAACACTACAGCACAGGAACAGGCCCTTCAGCCCACAATGTTGTGGTGAACCAGCTAAAAAGTAAATCAAAGAAACCTCAAACGCAAATCCCTCCTACCTCTACAATGTCTACATCCCTCCATCTTCCTCATATTCAAGTGCTTAAAAGCCTCTAATGTATTTGCCTTTACTACCACACCAAGCAGCACATTCCAGGCATCCACAGCTCACTGAGTAAAAAACTTACCCTTCACATCCCCTTTGAACCTACCTCCTCCTCACCTTCAATAATGCCCTTTGGTATTCTAGCTTGGGAAGAAGATACTCCCTGTCTATCTATGCCTCTTGGAATCTTATAAACCCTATCAGATCTCCCCTCAGGTAAATCTTCTCAAACTTCTAATGGAATACAGCTAATGATGTGCCTCCTTTGATGTGTTAGATCTAGAATAGATTGTCCCAGATGCTGATTCACAGGAATGTGAAGTCTCTCACCCTTTCCCCCAGCAATCCCTCAATGATGACTGGTGTGTGTTCTCACAACTTGCCCTGCCTGAAGTCACACAAGCTACTGGAATGCTCCTCCTGCAGGATGTGGGAAGGCAGGGAGACCTCCCATGTCTCTGATGACTTGCAAGAAGTGCAACTAGCTGCAGCTTCTAACAGATGGTGATAAGGAGTTGGGCCTGGAACTGGATGAGCACTGGATCATTCGGGAGGCTGAGGACTTGATAGACTGGGCATCCAGTTACACCTATGTGGTGAACTACATATACCTGTCTGGACACCCCCCGCCCCCGTTGACTGCTCCTGTGGCTCCTCCCACTGACCCCTGTATAAAGGTGATTGGAGGCACAGCCCTTTCCTCAGTCTCCAGGATGTTGTGTGGTGGTCGCTTGCTACTGACGGTGCTTTCTTCCAGCCAATAAAAGCCTACCTTAACTCACTTCTCCGAGAGTTATTGATGGTGCATCAACCTAAGATGCAGGACACAGGCAACTGGGTGACCTTCAGGAGGGGGAAAAGGGATAGACATCCAATGCAAAGTACCCTTGTGTCTGTTCTCCTCAACAACAGTGGTCAGGTCTGTGGCAGTGAGTTTGGCACTGTGGCTCAAAAGGGAAGAGAGGAAAATAGGTGAGCTGCAGTGATAGGGGTTCCTTTAGTTAGGGGAACAGAAAGGAGGTTCTGTGGATGAGAATGAGATGTCTTGCTTCCTGGGTGCTAAAGTCATGGACATCTCAATTCAAGTCCAGAGCATTTTTAAATGGGAGGGTGAGCAAACAGAGGTCATGGTCCACATAGGTACCAACAACATGGGTAGGAGAGGTGACAATGTCCTGCAAAGTGAGTTCAGGGAGTTAGATGTTAAGTTAAAGGACAGGACCCCCAGGGTTGTAATTTCAGGCTTGTTACCTGTGCCATGTGCTAGTGAGGCCAGAAATAAGAAGTTTAACACAAGGCTAAGGAGTTGGTGTTGGAGGGAGAGCTTCAGATCTTTTGATCATTGAGCTCTCTTCCAGGGAAGGTGGGACTTGTGCAGAAGAGATGGTTTGCACCTGAACAGGAAAAGACTAATATCCTACGGGGAAGGTTTACTGGCGCTGCACAGAGTTGCATGGGATGGGAACCAGAGCAGGTAGTGGAGTGGTTGTAGAGAAAGATGCTGTTAAGCCTACATACAAGGTCAGCAATAAAAAAGTTGAGCATGAGGACCAGACCTATCCTTTTCCATAATTACCTTGATATTGATAGTTTTATGATAACTTGATGCAAAATGTTCCTCCACACACACTCTTGTCACCTGCCCTGCTTCTTTGCTGTTGAGGAGGATGGAAAAGAGACTGAAGACCCATATTCATCATTTTAGCAACAGCTCCTTCCCCTCCACCATCAGATTTTTGAGCAGTCTGCAAGCCCACAAACATGACCTCATTCATATTCTTTTGACTATTCATTTGCTTTTGTAACTTGGGATAATTTTGACATCTTACACTGTACTATGAACTTCATCTCTTTTGGCAGTGACAATGAAATCGATTCTGACTCAGAGCACAATAAATCCTGGGCATTCCGTACCAAAGAAAAGATGGTGGATGGTCACTCAATGATACATTCAAAGCAGCAAGCAATTGACATAAAGCAGGAAAGAGTGCAAAGATAATATGCAAGAAAGCTGCCAGAACTCAAAAACCAGATTTATAGGGTGGTTTGACAGGCTAGATGTGTAGGAGACTGAGCAGTGATATTATACAGGTGGATAAAATCATCGGCAATAGAGATAGTGTGAGTGCACTCATCCTTCTTTCCAGGGTTGGGGAATGTGGAACTAATATGTGTGTGTTTAGGGTGAGAGGGGACAGATTTAATTGGATCCCTAGGGGCAGCTTAGTCACGCAGAGTGTGGCACGCATGTGAAACGGTCCACCAGAAGAAATGGATGAGGCAGGTACAGTAGCAATATTTAAAAGACCTTTGGACAGGTGCACGGATAGGACATTTTGGGAGGGATACGGGCCAAGCATAGGGAGTCAAATTAGCAAAGATGGACATCTTGGTCATCATGCATGAAAGTATATTTCCATGCTGTTACTGAAGACATGCTATAAAACCTCTGGGTTTTTGAACATGATGTTAACGAAACCAAGGGGATTTATTTTCTTCTTGCATGGAAATAGTATTGAAGTAAAAATCAGCCACTATATCATTCAAAGATGAAATTACCACTAGAAAATTATGCTGGGGAGATAGTAATGCGGGACAACGAAATAGCAGATGAACTGACTAAGTCTATTGCGCCAGTCTTCATTGTGGAAGACACTAACAGAATGGTGGAAATTCCAAGTGTTGAGGGTCGTGAAGTGCGTGAAGTTACCATTCCAAGCAAAGAGGTTCTTGGGAAACGGAAAGGTCTGAAGGTAGATGAGTCACGTGGACCAGATGGTGTACACCCAAGGGTTCTGAAAGAGGTGGCTGAAGAGATCATGGAAGGATTACTAATGATCTTTCAGGAATTACTAGGTTCTAGAATGGTTCTAGAAGACTGGAAAATTGCAAATGTCACTCCACTCTTTAAGAAGGGAGAGAGGAAGAAGAAAGAAAGCTATAGGCCAGTTAGTCTGACCTCAGTGGTTGGGAAGATGTTGGAGTCCATTATTAAGGATGGGTCTCAGGGTATTTGGAGGCACATGATAAAATAGGCTGTAGTCAGCATGGTTTCCTGAAGGGAAAATCTTGCCTGACAAATCTGTTGGAATTCTTTAAACAAATAGCAAGCAAGAAAGACAAAGGAGAATCAGTTGATGTCGAGTACTTGGAATTTCAGAAGGCATTTGCCAAAGTGACACACATGAGGTTTCTTAACAAACTACAAGTCCTTGGCATTACAGGAAAGATTCTAGCATGGATAAAGCAGTGCTTGATTGGCGGGAGGCAAAAAGTGGGAATAAAGGAAGCCTTTTCTGACTGGCTGCTGGTGACTAGTGAGTTTGTGATGCCACTGATTCTTTTTACGTTACATGATTTGGTTGATGGATTGTTGCAATGTTTGCAGATGATATGAAGACAGGTGGAGGGCTACCTTCATACGATATGAAGATAGGTACAGAAGGACAAACAGATTAGGAGAATGTGCAAAGAAACTTGCAGGTGGAATACAGTGTTGGGGAAGTGTATGGTCATGCTCTTTGGACCAAGAAATGAAAGGTTTGACTATTTTCTAAATGCAGAGAAAATGGGAAAAAAAAACTGAGAGTCAAAGGGAATGGGAGATCCCTAAACATTAATTTGCAGGTTGAGCCTGTGGTGAGGAAGGCAAATGTGATGTTACCATTCACTTCAAGAGGACGAGAAGACAAAACAAGGATGTAATGTTGAGACTTTATAAAGCACTGGTGAGGCCCTCACTTGAATTATTGTGAGCAGCTTTTTTGCCCACGATCTTAGAAAGGATGTGCTGAAACCGGAGAGTGTTCAAAGAAGGTTCACAAAATTGATTCCAGGATTGTGTGGCTTGTCATATGAAGAGTGTTTGGTGACTCTGGGTCTGTACTTGGTGGAATTCAGAAAAATGAAGGGTGACATTTAAGGCAGATGTTGATAGATTCTTGATCGGTCAGAGCATGAAGGGATATGGGGAGAAGGCAGGAGACTGGAGCTGAGAGGAAAATTAGATCAGCCATGAAGAAATGGCAGAGCAGACTCGATATGCTAAATGGCCCAACTCTGCTCCTATATCTTTTGGACTTATGGCCTAATGTGATGATGGCCCAAAAGGCCCCATTCTCATGCTATTTCTTTTGTTTAACTAAAGCACAATTCAAAATAGCCTCTTTATTAGGTACACCTGCTTGTCAACACAAATCTCTAATCAGCCAATTATGTGGGAGCATCTCAATGCATAAAATCATGCAGACATGGTCAAGAGGTTCAGTTGTTGTTCAGACTAAACATCAGAATTGGGAAGAAATGTGATCTAAGTGACTTTGACCGTGGAATGATTGTTGGAGTCAGGCAGGGTGCTTTGTTTATCTCAGAAACTGCTCATCTTCTGGGAATTTCTTGCACAAGTCTCTAGAGTTTAAGGAGAATCATGTATAAAACTAAACAAAACATCCAGTCAGCAGCAATTCTGTGGACAAAAAATGCCTTGTTAATGAGGTCAGAGGAGAATGGTTGACAGGAAGGTAACAGTAATTCAAATAACCACACGTTACAACAGTGGTGTGCAGAATCAGAATCAGACTATAATCAGAGTATAATCTCTGAATTCACAACCCATTGAACCTTCTAGAGAATGGACTACAGCAACAGAAGACCACTTAGATAAACTCACAGTGGTACCTGAGAAAGTGGCCACTGGGAGTATATTTATTTTAATGTATTTTTAGAGTGCTTACAGCATCTGTCATCATATACTACATTGAGATTGTTTTCCTTGCAAGCATTTACGGGATAATAAGACCATAAGATATAGGAGCAGAAGTAGGCCATTCAGCCCATTGAGTCTGCTCTGCCATTCAATCATGGGCTGATCCAATTCTTCCAGTTATCCCCACTTCCCCGTCTTCTCCCCGCACCCTTTGATGCCCTGGCAAATCAAGAACCTATCTATCTCTGCCTTAAATACACCCAATGGCTTGGCCTCCACAGCTGCTTGTGGCAACAAATTCCACAGATTTACTACCCTCCAGCTAAAGTAGTTCCTCCACATCTCAGTTCTAAAAGAACGTCCTTCAATTCTGAAGTCGTGCCGTCTTGTCCTAGAATCCCTACCATGGAAAATAACTTTGCCATATCCAACCTATTCTAATCAGGCCTTTTAGCATTCTAGCAGAGTCCTGACGAAGAGTCTCGGCCTGAAAGGTCGACTGTACTTCTTCCTATAGATGCTGCCTGGCCTGCTGCATTCCACCAGCATTTTGTGTGTTGCTTGAATTTCCAGCATCTGCAGCTTTCCTCACATTTGCTTTTTAGCACTTGGAATGTTTCTATGAGATCCTCTCTCATTCTCCTGACCTCCAGGGGATACAGCCCAAGAGCTGCCTTACATTCCTCATATGGTAACCCTTTCATTCCTGGAACCATTCTCATGAATCTTCACTGAACTCTCTTTAATGTCAGTATATCCTTCCTAAAATAAAAATGCATTGGAATTATGAAAAACTATGCTTAAACAAAGACTGATCAATGACCATTCTGCAAAAGAGATCGTTGGAGTGGAGCTACAATGGCTCATTTCCACCTCTGATGTCTCTCTTTTCCTCTTCAGGACAGATGGAGTTTTGTCGGAGACTCTGACCTGGAGTTACACTCAGACTTTGCAGTGGTCGGACACGCTCACAACTGGCTGTTTTTTCAAAATCCCAAGGATGCGGCACAGGAGACGAGCTTGTCTTCTGTGTTCCAAGATTTTGCAGCCCTGGGTGTAAACCAAGTCTATGCCAGCACTGCCCCCTGAAGCATTGCATAAGGAAATGGAACATCAGAAACAGCAGACAGGCTGTCGGGGGCTCTGCGCTCAGTGAATTGGATGCTCTCTCTCTCGTTGGTGGGGAGAATTTGCTGACGAATCTCGCGTTGGGGAACTCAGGGGAGAAAAGCAATGCAGGAGACTTTTTCATTGCAAGTCAGCCATTTGTTTTGTTAAGTCTCCCCTCTTGCTGTGAAAGGGTGACTCCTCTCTGTCCCTTTGTTGGAATAGAGAGAGCCTGTTGTATGTTGAATTGTTGGGGTGGATGATTAGTTTTTGTTGTACTGCAGATCATGGTCTTTATTGGGGGCTTTGCTATTGCTTGCTTGGTGGGTGGAGGGTGCTGATGCATCTTTTTTGCTGAAGTAGATGGGGTTGGGAGAGGGGGCTTTGGGATTCTAACATTTTTGCTGTCACTCCTTTGGGGCACTCTTCTATCTCTGTGGGTGAATGCGAAGAACAAGTATTTCAGGATGTTTATTATATGCATTTTTGGATATTAGGTGGAAGTATTGAAACTATTGAAAAGAAGATAAATCATGCAAATGGGCATATAGGAGCAATGCAGAGTATATATTGTAAATTATAATAGCTGGCAACAGTGCAACTTGTACACCAGAAATTACGATACTTTCATTCGTGTGCAGACTTCAGAGGCATTGCGCCTCCTAAAACTCCGACCATAATCAAACTAGAATCAGGTTCATTGTTACTGATAATGACGTGAAGTTTGTAGTTTTAGGCAGCAGTGCAGTGTATGAAAAAGAAATGCAGAAACGATTGTGAGAAATAACTTAGCCATTAACTCTAGTCATTCCATTGAACCCTGGAGTGCTTGGAGATGCTTGAAGAATGACTGCATCTCCTTCTTTTAAACTGACAGGCAGTTCTGACCGCCAGCGCAATCTATTTGGAGTTTGGCACCGGCAGAGGGACGAAGCTCATCTGAATTGAATGTTTACTTTTGAAAGATATTGCAAATTTAGGAATTCAAATGTGCCTGATGGAATCCAGGCCACAAAAAAAAATCTCAAAGACTGCTGGGACTGAGAGAAGCTCTTGTTTCACTTAGTGGTTTAATGGAACTGCTCACTCAGTACAATTGAAACGGGCAGGAATCCAAAGCAGCCAGAGACTGTGCGCTTTCTTAAAGGAGCTGTGTCTCAACTCCACCCTGGTGATTACACCAACCATGAATACCAGGCTGTCAATCAGGAATTTTTATTGACATACAGCACAGAATAGGCCCTTCTGGCCCTTCAAGCTGTGCTGCCCAGCAACCCCTGATTTAACCCCGGTCTAATCGCGGAAGAATTTACAATGACTAATTCACCTACTAACTGGTACATCTTTAGAATGTGGGAGGAAATCCACACAGTCACGGGGAGAACATACAAACTCCTTACAGGCAGGGGTGAGAATTGATCCCCAGTCACTGTTAATGTGAAGTGTTTTGCGATCTACCATACTACTGTGCCACCCCCAAACTGGGCTCCAAGTTACCACTCGGGGGAACTGAATACAAAAGCTCCCTCCTCTCCGCCATCATTCTTCCGAATGATCCACGAGCCTATGAACACCACCCTGGTATGTGATGGTGGTTGTCCGTCACATCCAATGAAGACAGGAGACCTGTGCGGGAGAGATTTTAAAGAGAAAAAGCCATTGCACTGGGACAGTTCCTCTCTCTCGACCTCAGAAGCCGGAATGCAGTGGTATGAACAAGCATCACAAACTGGGATCTGTCTTGGTTACAGTGGATGACCATGATGTCTCCTGTGCCCTGACATGTCCTTTGCTCTCCATGGAGCATTGCAGTGCCACCACCCTGGCCATTGATCCCTACTGTAAACATGATATTCTACGGATGCCAGAAATACCGAGGAACACACACTGAGTACCCTGCTTCCCTTATGTTTTTACACTTTTCTTCTTCTCACTTTTGGTAACTTTGTGTCTTTGTGCTGCTCTGCGGCATCAAAGAAATAACTTCCACGTCGGAAAAGTCAGCGTGAAAACAGGGGAGATTCTGATGCTGAAAACTTAACTTGTTGCTCAGATGTGACACATAAGATCATGAGATGTTTACTTGTGTGTGAGTAGTGAGGTGTGGTGGAGAGTAGTGAGGTGCGGTGGAGAGCAGTGAGGTGCGGTGGAGAGCAGTGAGGTGCGGTGGAGAGTAGTGAGGTGTGGTGGAGAGTAGTGCGGTGCGGTGGAGAGCAGTGAGGTGCGGTGGAGAGTAGTGAGGTGTGGTGGAGAGTAGTGCGGTGCGGTGGAGAGTAGTGAGGTGCGGTGGAGAGTAGTGAGGTGCGGTGGAGAGTAGTGAGGTGCGGTGGAGAGCAGTGAGGTGAGGTGGAGAGCAGTGAGGTGAGGTGGAGAGCAGTGAGGTGTGGCGGAGACTAGTGAGGTGTGGTGGAGAGTAGTGAGGTGTGGCGGAGAGTAGTGTGGTGTGGTGGAGAGTAGTGAGGTGTGGCGGAGAGTAGTGAGGTGTGGCGGAGAGTAGTGTGGTGTGGTGGAGAGTAGTGAGGTGTGGTGCAGAGTAGTGCAGTGTGGTGCAGAGTAGTGAGGTGTGGTGGAGAGTAGTGAGGTGTGGTGGAGAGTAGTGAGGTGCAGTGGAGAGTAGTGAGGTGCGGTGGAGAGTAGTGAGGTGCGGTGCAGAGTAGTGCAGTGTGGTGCAGAGTAGTGTGGTGAGGTGGAGAGTAGTGAGGTGTGGTGGAGAGTAGTGAGGTGAGGTGGAGAGTAGTGAGGTGTGGTGGAGAGTAGTGAGGTGTGGTGGAGAGTAGTGAGGTGAGGTGGAGAGTAGTGAGGTGTGGTGCAGAGTAGTGAGGTGTGGTGGAGAGTAGTGAGGTGTGGTGGAGAGTAGTGAGGTGCAGTGGAGAGTAGTGAGGTGCGGTGGAGAGTAGTGAGGTGTGGTGGAGAGTAGTGAGGTGTGGTGCAGAGTAGTGCAGTGTGGTGCAGAGTAGTGAGGTGCGGTGGAGAGTAGTGTGGTGTGGTGGAGAGTAGTGAGGTGTGGTGGAGAGTAGTGCAGTGTGGTGGAGAGTAGTGATGTGTGGCGGAGAGTAGTGTGGTACGGTAGAGAGTAGTGAGGTGTGGTGGAGAGTAGTGAGGTGTGGTGGAGAGTAGTGTGGTGTGGTGGAGAGTAGTGAGGTGAGGTGGAGAATAGTGAGGTGCAGTGGAGAGTAGTGAGGTGCGGTGGAGAGTAGTGAGGTGCGGTGCAGAGTAGTGCAGTGTGGTGCAGAGTAGTGAGGTGTGGTGGAGAGTAGTGAGGTGCGGTGGAGAGTAGTGAGGTGAGGTGGAGAGTAGTGTGGTGTGGTGGAGAGTAGTGAGGTGTGGTGGAGAGTAGTGAGGTGTGGTGGAGAGTAGTGAGGTGTGGTGGAGAGTAGTGCAGTGTGGTGGAGAGTAGTGATGTGTGGCGGAGAGTAGTGTGGTACGGTAGAGAGTAGTGAGGTGTGGTGGAGAGTAGTGAGGTGCGGTGGAGAGTAGTGAGGTGAGGTGGAGAGTAGTGAGGTGTGGTGGAGAGTAGTGAGGTGTGGTGGAGAGTAGTGAGGTGCGGTGGAGAGTAGTGAGGTGAGGTGGAGAGTAGTGAGGTGCGGTGGAGAGTAGTGAGGTGAGGTGGAGAGTAGTGAGGTGTGGTGGAGAGTAGTGAGGTGAGGTGGAGAGTAGTGAGGTGAGGTGGAGAGTAGTGAGGTGTGGTGGAGAGTAGTGAGGTGTGGTGGAGAGTAGTGAGGTGCGGTGGAGAGTAGTGAGGTGAGGTGGAGAGTAGTGAGGTGTGGTGGAGAGTAGTGAGGTGAGGTGGAGAGTAGTGAGGTGAGGTGGAGAGTAGTGAGGTGTGGTGGAGAGTAGTGAGGTGTGGTGGAGAGTAGTGAGGTGTGGTGGAGAGTAGTGCGGTGCGGTGGAGAGTAGTGAGGTGCGGTGGAGAGTAGTGAGGTGTGGTGGAGAGTAGTGAGGTGCGGTGGAGAGTAGTGAGGTGTGGTGGAGAGTAGTGAGGTGCGGTGGAGAGTAGTGAGGTGTGGTGGAGAGTAGTGAGGTGCGGTGGAGAGTAGTGGGGTGAGGTGGAGAATAGTGAGGTGTGGTGGAGAGTAGTGAGGTGCGGTGGAGAGTAGTGCGGTGCGATGGAGAGTAGTGAGGTGTGGTGGAGAATAGTGAGGTGTGGTGGAGAGTAGTGAGGTGTGGTACAGAGTAGTGCAGTGTGGTGGAGAGTAGTGAGGTGTGGTGGAGAGTAGTGTGGTGTGGTGGAGAGTAGTGAGGTGTGGTGGAGAGTAGTGAGGTGTGGTGGAGATTAGTGTGGTGTGGTGGAGAATAGTGAGGTGTGGTGGAGAGTAGTGAGGTGTGGTACAGAGTAGTGCGGTGTGGTGGAGAGTAGTGTGGTGTGGTGGAGAGTAGTGAGGTGTGGTGGAGAGTAGTGAGGTGCGGTGGAGAGTAGTGAGGTGTGGTGGAGAGTAGTGAGGTGCGGTGGAGAGTAGTGAGGTGCGGTGGAGAGTAGTGAGGTGCGGTGGAGAGTAGTGAGGTGCGGTGGAGAGTAGTGAGGTGCGGTGGGGAGTAGTGAGGTGTGGTGCAGAGTAGTGAGGTGCGGTGGAGAGTAGTGCGGTGCGGTGGAGAATAGTGAGGTGCAGTGGAGAGTAGTGAGGTGTGGTGCAGAGTAGTGAGGTGTGGTGGAGAGTAGTGAGGTGCAGTGGAGAGTAGTGAGGTGCGGTGGAGAGTAGTGAGGTGCGGTGCAGAGTAGTGCAGTGTGGTGCAGAGTAGTGAGGTGTGGTGGAGAGTAGTGAGGTGCGGTGGAGAGTAGTGAGGTGCGGTGGAGAGTAGTGAGGTGTGGTGGAGAGTAGTGAGGTGTGGTGGAGAGTAGTGAGGTGTGGTGGAGAGTAGTGAGGTGTGGTGGAGAGTAGTGCAGTGTGGTGGAGAGTAGTGATGTGTGGCGGAGAGTAGTGAGGTGCGGTGGAGAGTAGTGAGGTGAGGTGGAGAGTAGTGTGGTGTGGTGGAGAGTAGTGAGGTGTGGTGGAGAGTAGTGAGGTGCGGTGCAGAGTAGTGCAGTGTGGTGCAGAGTAGTGAGGTGCGGTGGAGAGTAGTGAGGTGAGGTGGAGAGTAGTGTGGTGTGGTGGAGAGTAGTGAGGTGTGGTGGAGAGTAGTGAGGTGCGGTGGAGAGTAGTGAGGTGAGGTGGAGAGTAGTGAGGTGTGGTGGAGAGTAGTGAGGTGAGGTGGAGAGTAGTGAGGTGAGGTGGAGAGTAGTGAGGTGTGGTGGAGAGTAGTGAGGTGTGGTGGAGAGTAGTGAGGTGTGGTGGAGAGTAGTGCGGTGCGGTGGAGAGTAGTGAGGTGCGGTGGAGAGTAGTGAGGTGTGGTGGAGAGTAGTGAGGTGCGGTGGAGAGTAGTGAGGTGTGGTGGAGAGTAGTGAGGTGCGGTGGAGAGTAGTGAGGTGTGGTGGAGAGTAGTGAGGTGCGGTGGAGAGTAGTGGGGTGAGGTGGAGAATAGTGAGGTGTGGTGGAGAGTAGTGAGGTGCGGTGGAGAGTAGTGCGGTGCGATGGAGAGTAGTGAGGTGTGGTGGAGAATAGTGAGGTGTGGTGGAGAGTAGTGAGGTGTGGTACAGAGTAGTGCGGTGTGGTGGAGAGTAGTGAGGTGTGGTGGAGAGTAGTGTGGTGTGGTGGAGAGTAGTGAGGTGTGGTGGAGAGTAGTGAGGTGTGGTGGAGATTAGTGTGGTGTGGTGAGAATAGTGAGGTGTGGTGGAGAGTAGTGAGGTGTGGTACAGAGTAGTGCGGTGTGGTGGAGAGTAGTGTGGTGTGGTGGAGAGTAGTGAGGTGTGGTGGAGAGTAGTGAGGTGCGGTGGAGAGTAGTGAGGTGTGGTGGAGAGTAGTGAGGTGCGGTGGAGAGTAGTGAGGTGTGGTGGAGAGTAGTGTGGTGCGGTGGAGAGCAGTGGGGTGAGGTGGAGAGTAGTGAGGTGTGGTGGAGAGTAGTGAGGTGCGGTGGAGAGTAGTGAGGTGCAGTGGAGAGTAGTGAGGTGCAGTGGAGAGTAGTGAGGTGCGGTGGAGAGTAGTGAGGTGCGGTGGGGAGTAGTGAGGTGCGGTGGAGAGTAGTGAGGTGCGGTGGAGAGTAGTGAGGTGCGGTGGAGAGTAGTGCGGTGTGGTGGAGAGTAGTGAGGTGCGGTGGAGAGTAGTGAGGTGTGGTGCAGAGTAGTGAGGTGCGGTGGAGAGTAGTGAGGTGCGGTGGAGAGTAGTGAGGTGCGGTGCAGAGTAGTGCGGTGCGGTGGAGAGTAGTGAGGTGCGGTGGAGAGTAGTGTGGTGCGGTGGGGAGTAGTGAGGTGTGGTGGAGAGTAGTGAGGTGTGGCGGAGAGTAGTGAGGTGTGGCGGAGAGTAGTGTGGTGCGGTGGAGAGTAGTGAGGTGCGGTGGAGAGTAGTGAGGTGTGGTGGGAGAGTAGTGAGGTGTGGTACAGAGTAGTGCGGTGTGGTGGAGAGTAGTGAGGTGTGGTGGAGAGTAGTGTGGTGTGGTGGAGAGTAGTGAGGTGCGGTGGAGAGTAGTGAGGTGTGGTACAGAGTAGTGAGGTGTGGTACAGAGTAGTGCGGTGTGGTGGAGAGTAGTGAGGTGTGGTGGAGAGTAGTGAGGTGCGGTGGAGAGTAGTGAGGTGTGGTGGAGAGTAGTGAGGTGTGGTACAGAGTAGTGAGGTGAGGTGGAGAGTAGTGGGGTGAGGTGGAGAGTAGTGGGGTGAGGTGGAGAGTAGTGAGGTGTGGTGGAGAGTAGTGAGGTGTGGTGGAGAGTAGTGAGGTGCAGTGGGGAGTAGTGAGGTGCGGTGGAGAGTAGTGAGGTGTGGTGCAGAGTAGTGCGGTGCGGTGGAGAGTAGTGAGGTGCGGTGGAGAGTAGTGAGGTGCGGTGGAGAGTAGTGCGGTGTGGTGGAGAGTAGTGAGGTGCGGTGGAGAGTAGTGAGGTGCGGTGGAGAGTAGTGAGGTGTGGTGCAGAGTAGTGCGGTGCGGTGGAGAGTAGTGAGGTGCGGTGGAGAGTAGTGAGGTGCGGTGGAGAGTAGTGCGGTGTGGTGGAGAGTAGTGAGGTGCGGTGGAGAGTAGTGCGGTGCGGTGGAGAGTAGTGAGGTGCGGTGGAGAGTAGTGAGGTGTGGTACAGAGTAGTGCGGTGTGGTGGAGAGTAGTGAGGTGCGGTGGAAAGTAGTGTGGTGCGGTGGAGAGTAGTGAGGTGTGGTGGAGAGTAGTGAGGTGTGGTGGAGAGTAGTGAGGTGCGGTGGAGAGTAGTGAGGTGCGGTGGAGAGTAGTGCGGTGTGATGGAGAGTAGTGCGGTGTGATGGAGAGTAGTGCGGTGCGATGGAGAGTAGTGAGGTGTGGTGGAGAGTAGTAACGTGTGGTGCGGGGAATGCGCGAAGACGGTTGGTGGTGAATGCGGATATATTGGGGACTTTTACCAGACTTAGATTGAGAGGGCAGGGTTATGATGGCGTGTAAAATTGACTCCTTCGAGCTCATCTGTGGAAACAGTCTAATTTCTACCTTTGATGTCTCTCTTTGTCCTTTTCAGAGTGGATGGGGTTCTGTCGAAGACCCTCACCTGGAGTTAAACTCAGACTTCAGCTCTTTGCAGTGATAGGACCCACTCACGGGGACTCACAACTGGTGGCTTTTCGATATCCCAGTGAAATGGCCTCCAGGGTTCTGAGGCTTCCTGGCCCCGATGATGGGCCATTTCTCAGCCAGTGCCATGTCTGAAGTGTTGCTAGAGAAAATGGAACAGTGAATCAGCTGTCAGGGGGCTCTGTACTCAAATTGTTCTCTCTCTCTTCCCCCTCTCCCTCTCTCTCTCGCTCTCTCTCACCCCTCTCTCTCTCTAACTCTCACACACACAATAAAATATAAATATATGAGATAGATGGATTGTGTGTCCATAAAGTGGCACTAGGCACAGGAGTTTAAGATGACCTACAGGAAATGATAAAGTAAAGGTCTTTGGTGGTGTGGAGGGCTGGGTTAATGGGTGGAGGTGTTGAACATCTTACCGCTTGGGGAAAGTCTGATGATCCTAGTATAGATGCCCTCACGTACACATAGCCTCCTCCCTGTGGGAGATGCCAGTTCTTCATCATTGCTGGGTCTCATTCCAGGAATTCCCTCTCCTCAAGGGCTGAGGTGCTTCAGTAAAGTGGCTGACTCCCAAATTCTGAAGGGGGATTAAGGCTGGACAATGCACGACAGTATCACTTTTGATTCCCATAAACCAAAGATTGACACAAATCAAAAAATTAACGGGAAGTTTTCCTTCTTGACACCCACAGTTACAGGGCTTTGGCTTACAGCTGTGTCCAGTTGTTCTCTGCTGAATTCCTGGTGAATCACATCTACCAGCCAACAAGAGGGAAGTCATGTCAGAGTCAGCAGACTTTGTTCTTTGCCCCTACTATATATGCAAACAC